>NW_020191347.1:0-18630 GCF_002263795.3 Bos taurus
GCATGATCAGTCACGTGATCGGTGTGATAGCCACGTGATCAGTGCATGATCACGTGATCAGTGCATGATAGCCACGTGATACTTCATGATAGTCCACGAATCTGTGCATGATAGGCACGTGATCACTTGTGATCCGCCACTGATCTGTGCATGAACAGGCACGTGATCAGTGTATGATCAGCCACGTGATCAGTGCATGATAGCCACGTGAACAGTGCATGATCAGTCATGTGAACAGTGCATGGTGAGTCACGTGATCAGTGTATGATCAGCCACGTGATCAGTGCGTGATCAATTACGTGATCAGTGCATGATCAGCCATGTGACCAGTACATGGTAGCTATGTGATCATTGTATTATCAGCCACGTGAGCAGTGCATGATAGCCACGTGATCAGTGCATGATCAGTCACGTGATCAGTGTATGATCATCCACGTGAACAGTGCATGCTCAGTCACGTGATCAGGGCCTGCTGAGCTGCGTGATTACTGTCTGTTCATCTGCTTGACAATTGCAAGCTGAGCTGCAAGATTCCTGCCTGTCATCTGCTTCACAATTCCCAGCTGTGCTGCGTAATTCCTGCCTGCTCAGCTGCTTGATTATTGCCAGCTGAGCAGCATGATTCCTCACAGCTGAGTTCCATGATTATTGCCTGCTGAATGTATGATTCGTGCCTACTCTGCTCTTGTTTATTGCCTCCAGAGGCACATGATCAGTGTATGATAGCAAACATGATGAGCGCATGATCAGTCATATGATCAGTGCATGATCCGTCACGTGATCAGTGCATGATCCGTCACGTGATCAGTGCATGATCAGTCACGTGATCAGTGCATGATCAGCCACGTGATCAGTGCATGATCAATTACGTGATCATTGCATGATCAGCCACGTGATCAGTGCATGATAGCCACGTGATCAGTGCATGATCAGCCACGTGATCAGTGCATGATAGCCACGTGATCAGTGCATGATCAGTCAAGTGATCAGTGCATGATCAGTCATGTGACCAGTACATGGTACCTGCGTGATCATTGCATGATTAGCCACGTGAGCAGTTTATGATCAGTCACGTGATCAGTGCCTGATCAATTACGTGATCAGTGCATGATCAGTCACGTGACCAGTACATGGTAGCTACGTGATCACTGCATGATCAGCAACCTGAGCCGTGCATGATAGCCACGAGATCAGTTCATGATCAGTCACGTGATCAGTGCATGTTCAGTCACGTGAACAGTGCATGATAAGTCACCTGATCAGTGCATGATCAATTACAGATCAGTGCATGATCACTCACGTGACCAGTACATGGTAGCTACGTGATCATTGCATGATCAGCCACGTGAGCAGTGCATGATAGCCACATGATCAGTGCATGATCAGTTTCGGGAGCAGAGTATGATCAGCCAATTGATCAGTGCATGATAGCCACGTGGTCACTGCATGATCTGTCACATGATCAGTGTATGATCATCCACGTGTTCAGTGCATGGGCAGTCATGTGATCAGTGCATGATATAGACGTGATCAGTGCATTATCAGTCTCGTAATCAGTTTATGATCAACCACGTGATCAGTGCACGATAGCCAGGTATGGAGTGCATGATAGCCAGATGATCAGTGCATGATCAGTCACGTGATCAGTGTATGATCATCCACCAGATCAGTGCATGTGGAGTCATGTAATCAATGCATGATAGCTCGGTGATCAGTCATGATCTGTCCCGTGATGAGTGTATGATCAGCCAAGTGATCAGTGCAAGATAGCTACGTGATCATTGCAGGATCAGCCACGTGAGCTGTGCATGATAGCCACGTGATCAATGCATGATCAGTCACGTGAACAGTGCATGGTAGCTATGAGATCATTGTATGATCAGCCACGTAAGCAGTGCATGATAGCCACGTGATCAGTGCATGATCAGTCAAGTGATCTGTGCATGACCAGGCAGGTGATCAGTGTATGATCAGCCACATGATCAGTGCATTATAGACACGTGATAAGTGCATGACAGGCAGGTGATCAGTGCATGATCAGCCACATGATCAGTGCATGATAGACACGTGATCAGTGCATGATCAGTCTCGTGATCAGTGTATGATCAACCACATGATCAGTGCACGATAGCCAGGTAAGGAGTGCATGATAGCCAGATGATCAGTGCATTATCAGTCACGTGATCAGTGTATGATCAGCCAAGTAATCAGTGCATGATAGCCAACTGATCAGTGGCATGATCAGTCAAGTTATCAGTGAATTGACAGTCACGTGATCAGTGCATGATCAGTCACGTGATCAGTGTAATGATCATCCACGTGATCAGTGCATGATCATTTACGTGATCAGTGCATGATCAGTCACGGGATACGGGTGTGATCAGCCACGTGATCAGTGCATGATAGCCACGTGATCAGTTGCATGATAGCCACGTGATTACTTCATGTGTAGTCACGTGATCTGTGCATGACAGGCACGTGATCAGGGTGTGATCAGCCACGTGATCAGTGCATGATAGCCACGTGATCAGTGCATGATCAGTCACGCTGAACAGTGCAATGATCATTCACGTGATCAGTGTATTATCATGCACGTGATCAGTGCATGATCAATTACGTGATCAGTGCATGATCAGTCACGTGACCAGTACATGTTAGCTATGTGATCATTGTATGATCAGCCACGTTAGCAATGCATGATAGCCACGTATCAGTGCATGATTCAGTCACGTGATCAGTGCATGATCAGTCCACGTGATCAGTGCATATCAATTACGTTACCATTGCATGATCAGTCACGTGACCAGTAATTGTTAGCTATGTGATCATTGTATATCAGCCACCGTTAGCAGTGCATGATAGCCACGTGATCAGTGCATGATCAGCCACGTGAACAGTGCGTGATCAGTCAAGTGATCAGTGCATGATCAGTCACTTGATCAGTGCATGATCAATTACGTTACCATTGCATGATCAGTCACGTGAACAGTACATGTTAGCTACGTGGTCATTGCACGATCAGCCACGTGAGCACTGCATGATAGACACGTGATCAGTGCATGATCAGCTACATGAGCAGTTTATGATCAGCCACGTGATCAGTGTATGATCAGTCACGTGATCAGTGTATGATAATCCACGTGATGAGTGCATGTGGAGACATGTAATCAATGCATGATAGCTCCGTGATCAGTGCATGATCAGTCCCGTGATCAGTGTATGATCAGCCACGTGATCAGTGCATGAGTGCCACGTGATCAGTGCATGATTAGTCACGTGACAGGTGTGTGATCAGCCATGTGAACAGTGCATATTCAGCCACGAGATCAGTGCATGATCAGTTACATGAGCAGTGTATGATCAGCCACGTGATCAGTGCATGGTCAGACCACGTGAACAGTGTATGATCAGCCACGTGATCAGTGCAGATTTGTCACGTGACAGGTGTGTGATCAGCCATGTGAACAGTGCATTATCAGCCACGAGATCAGTGCATGATAGCCACGTTGAATCAGTGCATGGATCAGTTTACAAGAGACAGTGTATTATCAAGCCACATGAGCCAGTGTATGATCAGGCCATGTTGATCAGTGCATTGGTCAGCCAAAGTAATCAGTGCATGATAGCGCAACTTGATCAGTGCATGATCCAGTCCAGCGGGTGATCAGTGCATGGTCAGTCACGTGATCATTGCATGATCAGTCACGTGATCAAGTGCATGATCAGCCACGTGATCAGTGCATGATCAGTAATGTGACCAGTAACATGGTAGCTGCGTGATCATTGCGTGATCACCACGTGAGCAGTGCATGATAGCCACAGTGATCAGTGCATGATCAGTCACGTGATCAGTGCATGATCAGTCATGTAACCGTTACATGGTAGCTGCATGACCACTGCATGATCAGCCAGGTGAAGCAGTGCATGATAGCCACGTTGATCAGTGCATGGTCAATTACGTGATCAGTGCATGATCAGTCAGGTGACAGTAACATGGTAGCTACGTGATCATTGCATGATCAGCCACGTGATCAGTGCATGATAGCCACGTGATCAGTGAATGATAGCCACGTGATCAGTGGCATGATAGCCGACGTGATCACTTCATGAGTAATCACGTGATCTGTGCATGACCAGGCACTGTGATCAGTCTATGATCAGCCACGTGATCAGTGCATGATAGCCACGTGATCAGTGCATGATCAGTCATGTGAACAGTGCATGATCAGGTCACGTGATCAGTGTATGATCAGCCACATGATCAGTGCATGATCAATTACGTGACCAGTGCATGATCAGTCACGTGACCAGTACATGGTAGCTACGTGATCATTGCATGATCAGCCACGTGATCAGTGCATGAGAGCCACGTGATCAGTGCATGATCAGTCACGTGATACATGTGTGATCAGCAAACGTGATCAGTGCATGATAAGCCACGTGACCAGTGCAGGATCAATTACGTGATCAGTGCATGATCAGTCACGGGATACGGGTGTGATCAGCCACGTGATCAGTGCATGATAGCCACGTGATCAGTGCATGATAGCCACGTGATTACTTCATGAGTAGTCACTGATCTGTGCATGACCCAGGCACGTGATCAGTGTGTGATCCGCCACGTGATCAGTGAATGATAGCCACGTGATCAGTGCATGATCAGTCACGTGAACAGTGCATGATCAGTCACGTGATCAGTGTATGATCAGCCACGTGATCAGTGCATGATCAATTACATGATCAGTGCATGATCAGTCACGTGACCAGTACATGTTAGCTATGTGATCATTGTATGATCAGCCACGTTAGCAATGCATGATAGCCACGTGATCAGTGCATGATCAGTCACGTGATCAGTGCATGATCAGTCACGTGATCAGTGCATGATCAATTACGTTACCATTGCATGATCAGTCACGTGACCAGTACATGTTAGCTATGTGATCATTGTATGATCAGCCAAGTTAGCAGTGCATGAATAGCCACGTGATCAGTGCATGATCAGTCACGTGATCAGTGTATGATCAGCCACGTGATCAGTGCATGATAGCCACGTGATTACTTCATGAGTAGTCACGTGATCTGTGCATGACCAGGCACGTGATCAGTGTGTGATCCGCCACGTGATCAGTGCATGATAGCCATGTGATCAGTGCATGATCAGTTCACGTGAACAGTGCATGATCAGTCACGTGATCAGTGTATGATCAGCCACGTGATCAGTGCATGATCAATTACGTGATCAGTGCATGATCAGTCACGTGACCAGTACATGGTAGCTACGTGATCATTGCATGATCAGCCACGTGATCAGTGCATGATAGCCACGTGATCAGTGCATGAGAGCCACGTGATCAGTGCATGATCAGTCACGTGATACATGTGTGATCAGCAACGTGATCAGTGCATGATGAGCCACGTGACCAGTGCAGGATCAATTACGTGATCAGTGCATGATCAGTCACGGGATACGGGTGTGATCAGACCCACGTGATCAGTGCATGATAGCCACGTGATCAGTGCATGATAGCCACGTGATTACTTCATGAGTAGTCACGTGATCTGTGCATGGACCAGGCAAGTGATCAGTGTGTGATCCGCCACGTGATCAGTGCATTGATAGCCACGTGATCAGTGCATTGATCAGTCACGTGAACAGTGCATGATCAGTCACGTGATCAGTGTATGATCAGCCACGTGATCAGTGCATGATCAATTACGTGATCAGTGCATGATCAGTCACGTGACCAGTACATGTTAGCTATGTGATCATTGTATGATCAACCACGTTAGCAATGCATGATAGCCACGTGATCAGTGCATGATCAGTCACGTGATCAGTGCATGATCAGGTCACGTGATCAGTGCATGATCAATTACATTACCATTGCATGATCAGTCACGTGACCAGTACATGTTAGCTATGTTGATCATTGTATGATCAGCCCACGTAGCAGTGCAATGATAGCCACGTGAATCAGTGCATGATCAGTCACGTGAACAGTGCATGATCAGTCAAATGATCAGTGCATGATCAGTCACTTGATCAGTGCATGATCAATTACGTTACCATTGCATGATCAGTCACTGTGAAACAGTACATGTTAGCTACGTGGGTCATTGCACGATCAGCCACGTGAGCACTGCATGATAGACACGTGATCAGTGCATGATCAGCTACATGAGCAGTTTTATGATCAGCCACGTGATCAGTGTATGATCAGTCACGTGATCAGTGCATGATAGCCACGTGATAAGTGCAGGGTCAGTCACGTGATCAGTGCATGATCAGTCACGTGATCAGTGCCTGATCAATTACGTGATCAGTGCATGATCAGTCACGTGACCAGTACATGGTAGCTACGTGATCACTGCATGATCAGCAACCTGAGCCGTGGCATGATAGCCACGAGATCAGTTCATGATCAGTCACGTGATCAGTGCATGTTCAGTCACGTGAACAGTGCATGATAAGTCACCTGATCAGTGCATGATCAATTACAGATCAGTGCATGATCACTCACGTGACCAGTACATGGTAGCTACGTGATCATTGCATGATCAGCCACGTGAGCAGTGCATGATAGCCACATGATCAGTGCATGATCAGTTTCGGGAGCAGAGTAATGATCAGCCAATTGATCAGTGCATGATAGCCACGTGGTCACTGCATGATCTGTCACATGATCAGTGTATGATCATCCACGTGTTCAGTGCATGGGCAGTCATGTGATCAGTGCATGATATAGACGTGATCAGTGCATATCAGTCTCGTAATCAGTTTATGATCAACCACGTGATCAGTGCACGATAGCCAGGTATGGAGTGCATGATAGCCAGATGATCAGTGCATGATCAGTCACGTGATCAGTGTATGATCATCCACCAGATCAGTGCATGTGGAGTCATGTAATCAATGCATGATAGCTCGGTGATCAGTCATGATCTGTCCCGTGATGAGTGTATGATCAGCCAAGTGATCAGTGCAAGATAGCTACGTGATCATTGCAGGATCAGCCACGTGAGCTGTGCATGATAGCCACGTGATCAATGCATGATCAGTCACGTGAACAGTGCATGGTAGCTATGAGATCATTGTATGATCAGCCACGTAAGCAGTGCATGATAGCCACGTGATCAGTGCATGATCAGTCAAGTGATCTGTGCATGACCAGGCAGGTGATCAGTGTATGATCAGCCACATGATCAGTGCATTATAGACACGTGATAAGTGCATGACCAGGCAGGTGATCAGTGCATGATCAGCCACATGATCAGTGCATGATAGACACGTGATCAGTGCATGATCAGTCTCGTGATCAGTGTATGATCAACCACATGATCAGTGCACGATAGCCAGGTAAGGAGTGCATGATAGCCAGATGATCAGTGCATTATCAGTCACGTGATCAGTGTATGATCAGCCAAGTAATCAGTGCATGATAGCCAACTGATCAGTGCATGATCAGTCAAGTTATCAGTGCATGGTCAGTCACGTGATCAGTGCATGATCAGTCACGTGATCAGTGTATGATCATCCACGTGATCAGTGCATGATCATTTACGTGATCAGTGCATGATCAGTCACGGGATACGGGTGTGATCAGCCACGTGATCAGTGCATGATAGCCACGTGATCAGTGCATGATAGCCACGTGATTACTTCATGAGTAGTCACGTGATCTGTGCATGACCAGGCACGTGATCAGGGTGTGATCCGCCACGTGATCAGTGCATGATAGCCACGTGATCAGTGCATGATCAGTCACGTGAACAGTGCATGATCAGTCACGTGATCAGTGTATGATCAGCCACGTGATCAGTGCATGATCAATTACGTGATCAGTGCATGATCAGTCACGTGACCAGTACATGGTAGCTACGTGATCACTGCATGATCAGCAACCTGAGCCGTGCATGATAGCCACGTGATCAGTGCATGATCAGTCACGTGAACAGTGCATGATCAGTCACGTGATCAGTGTATGATCAGCCACGTGATCAGTGCATGATCAATTACGTGATCAGTGCATGATCAGTCACGGGATACGGGTGTGATCAGCCACGTGATCAGTGCATGATAGCCACGTGATCAGTGCATGATAGCCACGTGATTACTTCAATGAGTAGTCACGTGAATCTGTGCATGACCAGGCACGTGATCAGGGTGTGATCCGCCACGTGATCTGTGCATGGTCAGACACGTGAACAATGTATGATCAGCCACGTGGATCAGTGCATGATAGCCACGTGAACAGTGCATGATCAGTCATGTGAACAGTGCATGGTGAGTCACGTGATCAGGTGTATGATCAGCCACGTGATCAGTGCGTGATCAATTACGTGATCAGTGCATGATCAGCCATGTGACCAGTACATGGTAGCTATGTGATCATTGTATTATCAGCCACGTGAGCAGTGCATGATAGCCACGTGATCAGTGGCATGATCAGTCACGTGATCAGTGTATGATCATCCACGTGAACAGTGCATGCTCAGTCACGTGATCAGGGCCTGCTGAGCTGCGTGATTACTGTCTGTTCATCTGCTTGACAATTGCAAGCTGAGCTGCAAGATTCCTGCCTGTCATCTGCTTCACAATTCCCAGCTGTGCTGCGTAATTCCTGCCTGCTCAGCTGCTTGATTATTTGCCAGCTGAGCAGCATGATTCCTCACAGCTGAGTTCCATGATTATTGCCTGCTGAATGTATGATTCGTGCCCTACTCTGCTCTTTGTTTATTGCCTCCAGAGGCACATGATCAGTGTATGATAGCAAACATGATGAGCGCATGATCAGTCATATGATCAGTGCATGATCCGTCACGTGATCAGTGCATGATCCGTCACGTGATCAGTGCATGATCAGTCACGTGATCAGTGCATGATCAGCCACGTGATCAGTGCATGATCAATTACGTGATCATTGCATGATCAGCCACGTGATCAGTGCATGATAGCCACGTGATCAGTGCATGATCAGCCACGTGATCAGTGCATGATAGCCACGTGATCACTGCATGATCAGCCACGTGATCAGTGCATGATAGCCACGAGATCAGTTCATGATCAGTCACGTGATCAGTGCATGTTCAGTCACGTGAACAGTGCATGATAAGTCACCTGATCAGTGCATGATCAATTACAGATCAGTGCATGATCACTCACGTGACCAGTACATGGTAGCTACGTGATCATTGCATGATCAGCCACGTGAGCAGTGCATGATAGCCACATGATCAGTGCATGATCAGTTTCGGGAGCAGAGTATGATCAGCCAATTGATCAGTGCATGATAGCCACGTGGTCACTGCATGATCTGTCACATGATCAGTGTATGATCATCCACGTGTTCAGTGCATGGGCAGTCATGTGATCAGTGCATGATATAGACGTGATCAGTGCATTATCAGTCTCGTAATCAGTTTATGATCAACCACGTGATCAGTGCACGATAGCCAGGTATGGAGTGCATGATAGCCAGATGATCAGTGCATGATCAGTCACGTGATCAGTGTATGATCATCCACCAGATCAGTGCATGTGGAGTCATGTAATCAATGCATGATAGCTCGGTGATCAGTCATGATCTGTCCCGTGATGAGTGTATGATCAGCCAAGTGATCAGTGCAAGATAGCTACGTGATCATTGCAGGATCAGCCACGTGAGCTGTGCATGATAGCCACGTGATCAATGCATGATCAGTCACGTGAACAGTGCATGGTAGCTATGAGATCATTGTATGATCAGGCCACGTAAGCAGTGCATGATAGCCACGTGATCAGTGCATGATCAGTCAAGTGATCTGTGCATGACCAGGCAGGTGATCAGTGTATGATCAGCCACATGATCAGTGCATTATAGACACGTGATAAGTGCATGACCAGGCAGGTGATCAGTGCATGATCAGCCACATGATCAGTGCATGATAGACACGTGATCAGTGCATGATCAGTCTCGTGATCAGTGTATGATCAACCACATGATCAGTGCACGATAGCCAGGTAAGGAGTGCATGATAGCCAGATGATCAGTGCATTATCAGTCACGTGATCAGTGTATGATCAGCCAAGTAATCAGTGCATGATAGCCAACTGATCAGTGCATGATCAGTCAAGTTATCAGTGCATGGTCAGTCACGTGATCAGTGCATGATCAGTCACGTGATCAGTGTATGATCATCCACGTGATCAGTGCATGATCATTTACGTGATCAGTGCATGATCAGTCACGGGATACGGGTGTGATCAGCCACGTGATCAGTGCATGATAGCCACGTGATCAGTGCATGATAGCCACGTGATTACTTCATGAGTAGTCACGTGATCTGTGCATGACCAGGCACGTGATCAGGGTGTGATCCGCCACGTGATCAGTGCATGATAGCCACGTGATCAGTGCATGATCAGTCACGTGAACAGTGCATGATCAGTCACGTGATCAGTGTATGATCAGCCACGTGATCAGTGCATGATCAATTACGTGATCAGTGCATGATCAGTCACGTGACCAGTACATGTTAGCTATGTGATCATTGTATGATCAGCCACGTTAGCAATGCATGATAGCCACGTGATCAGTGCATGATCAGTCACGTGATCAGTGCATGATCAGTCACGTGATCAGTGCATGATCAATTACGTTACCATTGCATGATCAGTCACGTGACCAGTACATGTTAGCTATGTGATCATTGTATGATCAGCCACGTTAGCAGTGCATGATAGCCACGTGATCAGTGCATGATCAGCCACGTGAACAGTGCGTGATCAGTCAAGTGATCAGTGCATGATCAGTCACTTGATCAGTGCATGATCAATTACGTTACCATTGCATGATCAGTCACGTGAACAGTACATGTTAGCTACGTGGTCATTGCACGATCAGCCACGTGAGCACTGCATGATAGACACGTGATCAGTGCATGATCAGCTACATGAGCAGTTTATGATCAGCCACGTGATCAGTGTATGATCAGTCACGTGATCAGTGTATGATAATCCACGTGGATGAGTGCATGTGGAGACATGTAATCAATGCATGATAGCTCCGTGATCAGTGCATGATCAGTCCCGTGATCAGTGTATGATCAGCCACGTGATCAGTGCATGAGTGCCACGTGATCAGTGCATGATTAGTCACGTGACAGGTGTGTGATCAGCCATGTGAACAGTGCATATTCAGCCACGAGATCAGTGCATGATCAGTTACATGAGCATGTATGATCAGCCACGTGATCAGTGCATGGTCAGACACGTGAACAGTGTATGATCAGCCACGTGATCAGTGCATGATTTGTCACGTGACAGGTGTGTGATCAGCCATGTGAACAGTGCATGTTCAGCCACGAGATCAGTGCATGATAGCCACGTGATCAGTGCATGATCAGTTACAAGAGCAGTGTATGATCAGCCACATGAGCAGTGTATGATCAGCCACGTGATCAGTGCATGGTCAGCCACGTTAGCAGTGCATGATAGCCACGTGATCAGTGCATGATCAGTCACGTGACCAGTACATGTTAGCTACGTGATCATTGCACGATCAGCCACGTGAGCACTGCATGATAGACACGTGATCAGTGCATGATCAGCTACATGAGCAGTTTATGATCAGCCACGTTATCAGTGTATGATCAGTCACGTGATCAGTGTATGATCATCCACGTGATGAGTGCATGTGGAGACATGTAATCAATGCATGATAGCTCCGTGATCAGTGCATGATCAGTTACGTGACCAGTGTATGATCAGCCACGTGATCAGTGCATAATCAGCCACATGATCAGTGCATGATCAATTACGTGATCAGTGCATGATCAGTCACGTGACCAGTACATGGTAGCTACGTGATCATTGCATGATCAGCCACGTGATCAGTGCATGATAGCCACGGGATCAGAGCATGATAAGTCACGTGATCAGTGCATGATCAGTCACGTGAACACTGCATGATAAGTCACCTGATCAGTGCATGATCAATTACGTGATCAGTGCATGATCACTCACGTGACCAGTACATGTTAGCTACGTGATCATTGCATGATCAGCCACGTCAGCAGTGCATGATAGCCACGTGATCAGTGCATGATCAGTTTCGGGAGCAGAGTATGATAAGCCACTTGATCAGTGCATGAAAGCCACGTGATCACTGCATGATCTGTCACATGATCAGTGTATGATCATCCACATGTTCATTGCATGGGCAGTCATGTGATCAGTGCGTGATATAGACGTGATCAGTGCATGATCAGTCTCGTGATCAGTGTATGATCAGCCACGTGATCAGTGCATAATAGCCACGTGATCAGTGCATGATAGCCACGTGAACATTGCATGATCAGCCACGTGATCAGTGCATGATAGCCACGTGATCAGTGCATGATCAGTCACGTGAACATTGCATGATCAGCCACGTGAACAGTGCATGATCAGTCAAGTGATCAGTGCATGATCAGTCACTTGATCAGTGCATGATCAATTACGTTACCATTGCATGATCAGTCACGTGAACAGTACATGTTAGCTACGTGGTCATTGCACGATCAGCCACGTGAGCACTGCATGATAGACACGTGATCAGTGCATGATCAGCTACATGAGCAGTTTATGATCAGCCACGTGATCAGTGTATGATCAGTCACGTGATCAGTGTATGATAATCCACGTGATGAGTGCATGTGGAGACATGTAATCAATGCATGATAGCTCCGTGATCAGTGCATGATCAGTCCCGTGATCAGTGTACGATCAGCCACGTGATCAGTGCATGAGTGCCACGTGATCAGTGCATGATTAGTCACGTGACAGGTGTGTGATCAGCCATGTGAACAGTGCATATTCAGCCACGAGATCAGTGCATGATCAGTTACATGAGCAGTGTATGATCAGCCACGTGATCAGTGCATGGTCAGACACGTGAACAGTGTATGATCAGCCACGTGATCAGTGCATGATTTGTCACGTGACAGGTGTGTGATCAGCCATGTGAACAGTGCATGTTCAGCCACGAGATCAGTGCATGATAGCCACGTGATCAGTGCATGATCAGTTACAAGAGCAGTGTATGATCAGCCACATGAGCAGTGTATGATCAGCCACCTGATCAGTGCATGGTCAGCCAAGTAATCAGTGCATGATAGCCAACTGATCAGTGCATGATCAGTCACGTGATCAGTGCATGGTCAGTCACGTGATCATTGCATGATCAGTCACGTGATCAGTGCATGATCAGCCACGTGATCAGTGCATGATCAGTCATGTGACCAGTACATGGTAGCTGTGTGATCATTGCGTGATCAGCCACGTGAGCAGTGCATGATAGCCACGTGAACAGTGCATGATCAGCCACGTGATCAGTGCATGATCAGTCAAGTGATCAGTGCATGATCAGGTCACGTGACCAGTACATGGTAGCTACGTGATCATTGCATGTTCAGCAACGTGATCAGTGCATGATAGCCATGTGATCAGTGCATTATAGCCACGTGATCAGTGCATGATCAGTCAGGTGATACGTGTGTGATCCGCCACGTGATCAGTGCATGATATCCACGTAATCAGTTCATGATAGCCACGTGATCACTTCATGAGTAGTCACGTGATCTATGCATGACCAGGCACGTGATCAGTGTATGATCAGCCACGTGACCAGTGCATGATAGCCACGTGATCAGTGCATGATCAGTCATGTGAACAGTGCATGGTCAGTCACGTGATCAGTGTATGATCAGCCACGTGATCAGTGCGTGATCAATTACGTGATCAGTGCATGATCAGCCAAGTGACCAGTACATGGTAGCTATGTGATCATTGTATTATCAGCCACGTGAGCAGTGCATGATAGCCACGTGATCAGTGCATGATCAGTCACGTGATCAGGGCATGATCAGTCGCGTGATCTGTGCATGATCAATTACGTTACCTTTGCATGATCAGTCACGTGACCAGTACATGTTAGCTACGTGATCATTGCAGGATCAGCCACGTGAGCAGTGCATGATAGCCACGTGATCAGTGCATGATCAGTCACGTGATCAGGGCATGATCAGTCACGTGATCTGTGCATGATCAATTAGGTTACCTTTGCATGATCAGTCCACGTGACCAGTACATGTTAGCTACGTGATCATTGCAGGATCAGCACGTGAGCACTGCATGATAGACACGTGATCAGTGCATGAACAGCTACATGAGCAGTGTATGATCAGCCACGTGATCAGTGCATGATCAGACACGTGAACAGTGTATTATCAGCAACGTGATCAGTGCATGATGCCTACGTGATCAGTTCATGATTAGTCACGTGATCTGTGCATGACCTGGCACGTGAACAGTGTATGATCAGCCACGTGATCAGTGCATTATAGCCACGTGATCAGTACATGATCAGTTCAAGTGATCAGTGGGTGAACAGTCACGTGATCAGTGCATGATGAGGCACGTAATCAGTTCAGGATCAATTAAGTGATCAGTGCATGATCAGTCACGTGACCAGTACATGGATGCTATATGATCATTGCATGATCAGCCACGTGAGCAGTGCACGATGGCCACGTGATATGTGCATGATCAGTTACGTGAGCACAGTATGATCAGCCATGTGATCAGTGCATGAGTGCCACGTGATCAGTGCATGATCAGTCACGTGGCAGGTGTGTGATCAAGCCACGTGAACAGTGCATGTTCAGCCACGTGATCAGTGCATGATAGCCACGTGATCAGTGCATGATCAATCACGTGATCAGTGTATGATCAGCCACGTGAACAGTGCATGCTCAGTCACGTGATCAGGGCCTGCTGAGCTGCGTGATTACTGTCTGTTCATCTGCTTGACAATTGCAAGCTGAGCTGCAAGATTCCTGCCTGTCATCTGCTTCACAATTCCCAGCTGTGCTGCGTAATTCCTGCCTGCCTCAGCTGCTTGATTATTGCCAGCTGAGCAGCATGATTCCTCACAGCTGAGTTTCCATGATTATTGCCTGCTGACTGTATGATTCGTGCCTACTCTGCTCTTTGTTTATTACCTCCAGAGGCACATGATCAGTGTATGATAGCAAACATGATGAGCGCATGATCAGTCATATGATCACTGCATGATCCCTCACGTGATCAGTGCATGATCCGTCGCGTGATCAGTGCATGATCAGTCACGTGATCAGTGCATGATCAGCCAGGTGATCAGTGCATGATCAATTACGTGATCATTGCATGATCAGGCACATGATCAGGGCATGATCAGCCACGTGATACGTGTGTGATCAGCCTCGTGATCAGTGCATGATATCCACGTGATCAGTTACAGGATAGCCACGTGATCACTTCAGGATTAGTCACGTGATCTGTACATGATCAGTCACGTGATACGTGTGTGATCAGCCAGGTGATCAGTGCGTGGTGAGCCACGTGATCAGTGCAGGTCAATTACGTGATCAGTGCATGATCAGTCACATGACCAGTACATGGTAGCTACGTGACCATTGCATGATCAGCCACGTGATCAGGTGCATGATAGCCACGTGATCAGTGCATGGTAGCCACGTGATCAGTGCATGATAGTCACCTGATCAGTGCATGATCAGTCACGTGATACGTGTGTGATCAGCCACGTGTCAGTGCATGATATCAGTGAATGATATCCACGTGATCAATGCATGATAGCCACGTGATCAGTGCATGAGAGCCTTGTGATCAGTGCATGATCAGTCACGAGATACATGTGTGATCAGCCACGTGAGCAGTGCATGATAGCCACGTGATCAGTGCATGATCAGTCACGTGACCAGTACATGGTAGCTACGTGATCATTGCATGATCAGCCACGTGATCAGTGCATGATAGCCACGTGATCAGTGCATGATCAGTCACGTGATACGTGTGTGATCAGCCACGTGATCAGTGCATCTTATCCACGTGATCAGTGCAGGATAGCCACGTGATCACTTCATGATTATTTACGTGATCTGTACATGATCAGTCACGTGATTGTGTGTGATCAGCCACCGGATCAGTGCGTGATGAGCCATGTGATCAGTGCAGGATCAATTACGTGATCAGTGCATGATCAGTCACATGACCAGTACATGGTAGCTTACGTGATCAGTGCATGATAGCCACATGATCAGTGCATGATAGCTACGTGATCAGTGCATGATAGCCACCATTGATCAGTGCATGAGAGCCACGTGATCAGTGCAAGATCAGTCACGTGATACATGTGTGATCAGCCACGAGATCAGTGCATGATGAGCCAGTGATCAGTGCAGGATCAATTACGTGATCAGTGCATGATCAGGTCACGTGACAAGTACATGGTTGGTACGTGACCTTTGCATGATCAGCCACGTGAGCAGAGCATGATAGCCACGTGATCAGTGCATGATCAGTCACGTGATCAGTACATGATCATTCACTTGAAAGTGCATGATCCAATGACGTGATCTGTGCATGATCAGTCACGTGACCTGTATATGGTAGCTACGTGATTCATTCCATGACGAGCCACGTGAGGAGTGCATGATAGCCACGTGATGTGTGCATGATCAGTTACGTGAGCAGAGTATGATCAGCCACTGTGATCAGTGCATGATAGCCACCGTGATCAGTGCATGATCCGTCACCTAACGGTGTTATGATCATCACCTGACCGGTACCTGGTAGCTACATGATCATTGCATGATCAGCACGTGATCAGTGCCATGATAGCACGTGATCAGTGCATGATCAGTCAAGTGATCAGTGCATGATCAGTCATGTGACCACGTACATGGTAGCTGCGTTGATCATTGCATGATTAGCCACAGTGAGCAGTGCATTATAGCCACGTGATAAGTCCATGATCAGCCACGGGATCAGTGCAATGATCAAAGCACGTGATCAGTGCATGAGCAGCCACGTGGAAACAGTGCATGACCAGGGCACGGTTGATAAGGTATGGAACACAAGCCAAGTGGATCAGTGCATGATAGCCACGTGATCAGTGCATGATCAATCACGTGGATTAGTGCAATGATCAGTTACGTGGACCAGTGTATGATCAGCCATGTGATCAGTGTATGATCAGCCACATGATCAGTGCATGATCAATTACGTGATCAGTGCATGATCAGTCACGTGACCAGTACATGGTAGCTACGTGATCATTGCATGATCAGCCACGTGATCAGTGCATGATAGCCACGGGATCAGAGCATGATAAGTCACGTGATCAGTGCATGATCAGTCACGTGAACAGTGCATGATAAGTCACCTGATCAGTGCATGATCAATTATGTGATCAGTGCATGATCACTCACGTGACCAGTACATGTTAGCTACGTGATCATTGCATGATCAGCCACGTCAGCAGTGCATGATAGCCACGTGATCAGTGCATGATCATCCACATGATCATTGCATGGGCAGTCATGTGATCAGTGCGTGAATTAGACGTGATCAGTGCATGATCAGTCTCGTGATCAGTGTATGATCAACCACGTGATCAGTGCACGATAGCCAGGTAATGAGTGCATGAGAGCCAGATGATCAGGGCATTATCAGTCAGGTGATCAGTGTATGATCAGCCAAGTAATCAGTGAATGGGAGCCAACTGTTCAGTGGATGATCAGTCAGGTGGTCAGTGCATGATCAATTACGTGATCAGTGCATGATCAGTCATGTGACGAGTACATGGTAGCTGTGTGATCATTGCGTGATCAGCCACGTGAGCAGTGCATGATAGCCACGTGGGCAGTGCATGATCAGCCACGTAATCAGTGCATGATCAGTCAAGTGATCAGTGCATGATCAGTCACGTGACCAGTACATGGTAGCTACGTGATCATTGCATGATCAGCCACGTGATCAGTGCATGATAGCCACGTGATCAGTGCATGATCAGTCACGTGATAAGTGTGTGATCCGCCACGTGATCAGTGCATGATATCCACGTAATCAGTTCATGATAGAAACGTGATCACTTCATGAGTAGTCACATGATCTGTGCATGAACAGGCACGTGATCAGCGTATGATCAGCCACGTGATCAGTGCATGATAGCCACGTGAACAGTGCATGATCAGTCATGTGAACAGTGCATGGTGAGTCACGTGATCAGTGTATGATCAGCCACGTGATCAGTGCGTGATCAATTACGTGATCAGTGCATGATCAGCCATGTGACCAGTACATGGTAGCTATGTGATCATTGTATTATCAGCCACGTGAGCAGTGCATGATAGCCACGTGATCAGTGCATGATCAGTCACGTGATCAGTGTATGATCATCCACGTGAACAGTGCATGCTCAGTCACGTGATCAGGGCCTGCTGAGCTGCGTGATTACTGTCTGTTCATCTGCTTGACAATTGCAAGCTGAGCTGCAAGATTCCTGCCTGTCATCTGCTTCACAATTCCCAGCTGTGCTGCGTAATTCCTGCCTGCTCAGCTGCTTGATTATTGCCAGCTGAGCAGCATGATTCCTCACAGCTGAGTTCCATGATTATTGCCTGCTGAATGTATGATTCGTGCCTACTCTGCTCTTTGTTTATTGCCTCCAGAGGCACATGAATGATAGCAAACATGTATGACATGATCAGTCAATGATCAGTGATGATCGCATGATCAGTCATATGAAATCCACATCAGTGCATGAT
>NW_020191348.1:0-33812 GCF_002263795.3 Bos taurus
TGCACTAATCACGTTGTGGATGATGCACTGATCACGTGGCTGATCACACGTGATCAGTGCATGAACAGTGATCAGTGCATGATCAGGCTCATGATCAGGCTGATCAGTCACTGATCAGTCCATGATCAGTCAGGTGAGTAGTGCATGATCTGACACGTGATCAGTGCATGATCAGTCAAGTGATCAGTGCATTATCAGCCACGTGATCAGTGCAAGATCAGCCACGTGATCATTGTCTACAATTACGTGAACACTGCATGTGCAGTCCCGTGATCAGTGCATAATAGCCACGTGATCAGTGCCTGATCAGTAACGTCATCAGTGCCTGATCAGTAACGTCATCAGTGTATGATCATCCACATGATCAGTGCATGATCAGCAACGTGATCAGTGCATGATCAGCCACGTGATCAGTGTTTGATCAGCCACGTGTTCAGTGCATGGTAGACACGTGATCAGTGCATGATAGCCACGTGATCATTGTCTACAATTACGTGAAAACTGCATGTGCAGTCACGTGATCAGTGCATTATAGCCACGTGATCAATCTGATTAGTCAAATGATCAGCACCATTCAGACACGAGATCACTGCATGCTAAGTCACGTGATCAGTTCATGTTCCGCCATGTGATTAGTGCATGATCAGGCACGTGATAAATGCGTGATCATCCACGTGATTATTGCATGCACAATCAAGTGATCAGTGCATGATAGTCACGTGATCTATGCATGATCAGTCACGTGATCAGTGCATGATCAGTCATGTGATCAGTGCATGATCAGCCATTTTTTTAGTGCATAGGCAGTCAAGTGATCAGCGTATTATCATCCACGTGATCAGTGCATGCGCAGTCAAGTGATCAGTGCATGCAGTCTCGTGATCAGTGTATTTTCAGCTTCGTGTTCAGAGTACGATCAAGCACGTGATAGTGCTGATCAGCCACGTGATCAGTGTATCAATCAGCCACATGATCAGTGCATGATCAGCCACATGATCAGTGCATGCACAGTCCTGTGATCAGTGTATGATCAGCTTCGTGAATCAGTGCATGATCAGCCACGTGATCAGTGCATGATCAGCCACATGATCAATGCATGCACATTCATGTGATCAGTGCATGATCACAACGTGATTAGTGCATGATCAGTCATGTAATCACTGTATGATCAGCCACGTGATAAGTGCAAGAAACAGCCACGTGATCAGTGCATGATCCACAACGTGATTAGTTCATGATCAGTCATGTGATCAGTGTATGATCAGCCACGTGATCAGTGCATCATCCACAACGTGATTAGCTGCATGATCAGCCAACGTGATCAGTGCATGCACACTCACCGTGATTGGAGTAATGATCAGGCACGTGATCAGTGCATGATCAGTCACGTGATCACGTGTATGAACAGCCACCGTGATCAGTGCATGATAGGCGACGTGTCTAGTGCACTGATCAGTCACGTGATCAGTGCATGATAGCCACGTGATCAGTGCATGATCAGTCACTGAGTAGTGCATGATATGTCACCTGATCAGTGTATCAATATCCACCGTGATTAGTTCATGTGCCGTCATGTGATCAGTGCATGAATAACGCAACGTGATCAGTGCAATGATCAGCTACGTGATCAGTGCATGATAGCCACGTAACAGTGCATGAACAGGTATGTGTTCAGATAATGCGCAGTCACGTGATCAGTGCCATGATAGACACCTGATCAGTGCATGATAGCCATGTGATCAGTGCATGCAGTCACGTGATCAGATGTATTTTCAGCTTCGTGTTCAGAGTATGATCAGCCACGTGATCAGTGCCTGATCAGCCCACGTGATCAGAGCTATGTTCAGCCACGTGATCAGTGTATGATCAGCCCCATGATCAGTGCATGATCAGCCACGTGATCAGTGCATGCACAGTTATGTGATCAGGGTATGATCAGCTTCATGATCAGTGCATGATCAGCCACGTGATCAGTGAATGTTCAGGCATGTGAACAGTGCATGATCACTAATGTGATCAGTGTATAATCAGCCACGTGTTCATTGCATGATCAGCCACGTGATCAATACATGCACAGTCATGTGATCAGTGCATAATCTACAACGTAATTAGTGCATGATCATTCATGTAATCACTGTATGATCAGCCACGTGATAAGTGCAAGATCAGCCACGTGATCAGTGTATGATCAGCCACGTGATCAGTGCATGATCCACAACGTGATTAGTGCATGATCATTCATGTGATCAGTGTATGATCAGCCACGTGATCAGTTCATGATCACCCACGTGATCAGTGTATGATCAGCCACGTGATCAGTGCATCATCCACAACATAATTAGTGCATGATCAGCCACGTGAGCAGTGTATGATAAGCCACGTGATCAGTTCATGATCACCCACGTGATCAGTGCATGCACACTCATGTGATCAGAGTATGATCAGCTTCGTGATCAGTGTATGATCAGCCACGTGATCAGAGCATGATCACCCACGTGATCAGTGCATGATCAGCCACGTGATCAGTGCATGCATTGTCCCATGATCACTGTATGATCAGCTTCGTCTTCAGTGCATTATCAGCCACATGATCAGTGCATGGTCAGCCACGTTATGAATGCATGATCTGGCAAGTGAAGAGTGCATGATCAGCCACGTGATCAGTGCATGATCAGCCATGTGATCAGTGCATGCATAGTCACAAAATTAGTGTATGATCAGCTTCGTGATCAGTGCATGATCAGCCACGTGATCAGTGCATGATCAGGCACGTGATCAGTGTATGATCAGCCACGTGATCAGTGCATGATAGCCACGTGACCCCTGCATGATCAGTCACGTGATCAATGCATGATGAGCCATGGGATCAGTGCATGATAGCCATGTGATCAGTGCATGATAACTACGTGATCAGTGCAGGATCAGCCACGTGATCACTGTATGATGAGCCACGTGAAAAGTGCATGCGCAGTCACGTGACAAGTGTATGATCAGCTTCGTGATCAGTGCATGATCAGCCACGTGATCAGTGCAGGATCAGGCAGGTGACGAGTGCATGATCAGTCATGTGATCAGTGCATGATCAGGCACGTCAAGTGCGCATGATCAGTCACGTAATAAATGTATGATAGCAAAGTTATCAGTGCATGATCAGCCAGGTGATCAGTGCATGATCAGCCAGGTGATCAGTGCATGATCAGCCAGGTGATCCGTGCATGCACAGTAACGTGATCAGTGTATGATCAGCTTCGTGATCAGTGCATGATCAGCCACGTGATCACTGCATGATCAGACAAGTGAAGAGTGAATGATCAGCCACGTGATCATTGCATGATCTCCCACGTGATCATTGCATGTTCAGCCACGTGATCAGTGCATGCACAGTCACGTGGTCAATGTATGATCAGCTTCGTGATTAGTTCATGATCAGCCACGTGATCAGTGTATGATCAACCACGTGATCAGTGCATGATCAGCCACATGAACAGTGCAAGATCAGCCAAGTGATCAGTGCATGCACAGTCACGTAATCAGTGTATGATCAGCTTCGTGATCAGTGCATGATGAGCCACGTGATCAGTGAATGATCAGGCACGTGTTCAGTGCATTATCAGTAATGTGATCAGTGTATGATCAGACACGTGATGAGTGCATGAACAGCCTCATGATCAGTGTATGATCAGCCACGTGATCAGTGCATGATAGCCATGTTATAAGTGAATGATAGCTACGTGATCAGTGCATGATCAGCCATGTAATCAGTGCATGATCAGCCACGTGATCACTGTATGATCAGCCACGAGATCAGTGCATGCACAGTCACGTGACCATTGTATGATCAGCTTCGTGATCAGTGCATGATCAGCCACGTGATCATTGCATGTTCAGCATGGGATCAGTGCATGCACAGACACGAGATCAGTGTATGATCAGCTTCGTGATCAGTGCATGGTCAGCCACGTGATCAGTGCATGATCAGGCACGTGAAGAGTGCATGATCAGCCACGTGATCAGTGCATGATCTCCCACGTGATCAGTGCCTCAACAGACACGTGATCAGTGCATGATCAGCCACGTGATCTTCGCATGTTCAGCCACGAGATCAGTGCATCCACAGTCACGTGATCAGTGTATGATGAGCTTCGTGATCAAGTCATGATCAGCCACGTGATCAGTGCATATGCAGTCTCGTGATCAGTGTATGATCAGGCACGTGATCAGTGCATGCACAGTCACCTGATCAGTGTATGATCAGCTTCGTGATTAGTTCATGAACAGCCACGTGATCAGTGTATGATCAACCACGTGATCAGTGCATGATCAGCCACATGAACAGTGCAAGATCAGCCAAGTGATCAGTGCATGCACAGTCACGTAATCAGTGTATGATCAGCTTCGTGATAAGTGCATGATGAGCCACGTGATCAGTGCATGATAAGTCACGTGATCAGTGCATTTTCAGTAATGTGATCAGTGTATGATCAGACACGTGATGAGTGCATGAACAGCCTCATGATCAGTGTATGATCAGCTGCGTGATCAGTGCATGATCCGCAACGTGATTAGTGCCTAATCAGTCACGTGATCAGTGTATGATCAGCCACATGATCAGAGCATGATCACCCACGTGATCAGTGCATGATCAGCCACGTGATCAGTGCATGCATTGTCCCATGATCAGTGTATGATCAGCTTCGTCTTCAGTGCATTATCAGCCACGTTATCAATGCATGATCTGGCAAGTGAAGAGTGCATGATCACCCACGTTATCAGTGCATGATCAGCCACGTGATTAGTGCATGATCAGGCACGTGATCAGTGCATGCACAGTCACGTAATCAGTGTATGATCAACTTCGTGATCAGTGCATGATCAGCCACGTGATCATTGATGTTCAGCCACGTGATCAGTGCATGCACAGTCAGGTGATCAGTGTATGATCAGCTTCATGATCAGTGCATGGTCAGCCACGTGATCAGTGCATGATCAGACAAGTGAAGACTGAATGATCAGCCACGTGATCAGTGCATGATCTCCCATGTGATCATTGCATGTTCAGCCATGTTTTCAGTGCATGAACAGTCAGGTGATCAGTGTATCATCAGCTTCGTGATCAGTGCATGGTCAGCCACGTGATCAGTTCATTATCAGGCACGTGAAGAGGGCATGATCACTCACGTGATCAGTGTATGATAGCAAGTATATCAGTGCGTGATCAGCCAGGTGATCAGTGCAGGATCAACCACATGATTAGTGCATGCACAGTCCCGTGATCAGTGTATGATCAGCTTCATGATCAGTGCATGATCTGCCAGGAGATCAGTGCATGTGCCGTCTCATGATCAGTGTATGATCAGGCACGTTATCAGTGCATGCAGAGTCACGTGATCAGTGTATGATCAGCTTCGTGATTAGTTCATGATCAGCCATGTGATCAGTGAATGATCAACCACGTGATCAGTGCATGATCAGCCACATGAACAGTGCAAGATCAGCCAAGTGATCAGTGCATGCACAGTTACGTGATCAATGCTTGATCAGCCACGTGATCAGTGCATGATAGCCATGTAAACAGTGGATGAACAGGTACGTGTTCAGTTAATGAACACTCACATGATCAGTGCATGATACACACGTGATCAGTGTATGATCAACCACGTGATTAGTGCATAATCCGCACCGTGATTACTGCATGATCAGCCACGTGATCAGTGTATGATCAGCCACGTGATCAGTGCAATATGAGCCACGTGATCATTGCATGCAGAGTCATGTGATCAGTGTATGATCAGGTTCATGATCAGTGCATGATCAGCCACGTGATCATTGATGTTCAGCCACGTGATCAGTGCATGCACAGTCAGGTGGTCAGTGTATGATCAGCTTCGTGATCAGTGCATGGTCAGCCACGTGATCAGTGCATGATCAGACAAGTGAAGACTGAATGATCAGCCACGTGATCAGTGCATGATCTCCCATGTGATCATTGCATGTTCAGCCATGTTTTCAGTGCATGCACAGTCAGGTGATCAGTGTATCATCAGCTTCGTGATCAGTGCATGGTCAGCCACGTGATCAGTTTATTATCAGGCACGTGAAGAGGGCATGATCACTCACGTGATCAGTGTATGATAGCAAGTATATCAGTGTGTGATCAGCCAGGTGATCAGTGCAGGATCAACCACATGATCAGTGCATGCACAGTCCCATGATCAGTGTATCATCAGCTTCATGATCAGTGCATGATCTGCCAGGAGATCAGTGCATGTGCCGTCTCGTGATCAGTGTATGATCAGCCACGTTATCAGTGCATGCAGAGTCACGTGATCAGTGTATGATCAGCTTCGTGATTAGTTCATGATCAGCCATGTGATCAGTGAATGATCAACCACGTGATCAGTGCATGATCAGCCACATGAACAGTGCAAGATCAGCCAAGTGATCAGTGCATGCACAGTTACGTGATCAATGCTTGATCAGCCACGTGATCAGTGCATGATAGCCATGTAAACAGTGGATGAACAGGTACGTGTTTAGTTAATGCACACTCACATGATCAGTGCATGATACACACGTGATCAGTGTATGATCAACCACGTGATTAGTGCATAATCCACACCGTGATTACTGCATGATCAGCCACGTGATCAGTGTATGATCAGCCACGTGATCAGTGCAATATGAGCCACGTGATCATTGCATGCAGAGTCATGTGATCAGTGTATGATCAGCTTCATGATCATTGCATGATCAGCCACGTGATCAGTGCATGGTCAGGCTCGTGATCAGTGCATGTTCAGTCATGTGATCATTGTATGATCATCCACGTGATCAGTGCATGATCAGCCACGTGATCACTGTATTATCAGCCACGTGATCACTGCATGATCCACAACGTGATCAGTGCATGATCAGCCACGTGATCAGGGTATGATCAGCCACGTGTTTAGTGCACGATCACCCACGTGAGCAGTGCATCATAAGCCATGTGATTAGTGCATGCATTGTCACGTGATCAGTGTATGATCAGCTTCGGGATCAGTGCATAATCAGCCACGTGATCAGTGCATGATCAGGCCCATGAAGAGAGCATGATTAGTCATGTGATCTGTGTATGATAGCCATGTGATCAGTGCATATTCAGCCACGTGATCAGTGCATGATCAGGCACGTGATCAGTGGATGATCAGTCACCTGATCAGTGCATGATCATGCACGTGATCAGTGCATGATCAGGCACGGGATCAGTGCATGATCAGTCACGTGATCAGTGTATGATCAGCCACGTGATCAGTGCATGATCAGGCACGTGATCAGTGGATGATCAGTCACCTGATCAGTGCATGATCATGCACGTGATCAGTGCATGATCAGGCACAGGATCAGTGCATGATCAGTCACGTGATCAGTGTATGATCAGCCACGTGATCAGTGCATGATAGCCACGTGACTAGTGTATGATCAGTCACGTGATCAGTTCATGATAGCCACTTTATCAGTGCATGGTCAGTCACGTGATTAGTGCATGATTTGTCACCTGATCAGTGTATAATATCCACGTGATCATTTCATGCGCTGTCATGTGATCAGTGCATGGTACGGAACGTGATCAGTGCATGATTAGTCACGTGATCAGTGCATGTGCAGTCATGTGATCAGTGCATGACAGCTACGCAATCAGTGCATAATTAGTCACGTGATCAATGCATGATCAGCCACGTGATCAGTGCATGATAGGCACGTCAACAGTGCATGAATAGGTACGTGTTCAGTTAATGCGCAGTCATGTGACCAGTGCATGATAGACACGTGATCAGTGCATGATAGCCACGTGATCAGTGCATGTGCAGTCACGTGATCATTGTATGATCAGCCACGTGAACAGTGCATGATCAGCCATGTGATCAGTGTATGATCAAGCACGTGATCACTGCATGATCAGTCACGTGATCATAGCATGCGCAGTCATGTGATCAGTGCATGACAGCTACGCCATCAGTGCATAATCAGTTACGTGATCAATGCATGATCAGCCACGTGATCAGTGCATGATTTCCACGTAAACAGTGCATGAACAGGTACGTGTTCAGTACATGCGCAGTCACGTGATCAGTGCATGATAGACAAGTAATCAGTGCATGATAGCCACGTGATCAGTGCATGATCGGTCACGTGATCAGTGCCTGCCCAGTCACGTGAACAGTGTAGGATCAGCCACGTGATCAGTGCATGATAGCCAGCTGATCAGTGCATGGTAAGCAACGTGATTAGTGCATGATTAGCCACGTTATCAGTGCATGATCAGCCACGTGATCACTGTATGATCAGCCACGTGATCAGTCCATGTGCAGTCATGTGATCAGTGTATGATCAGTCATGTGTTCAGTGAATGATAGACAAGTGATCAATGCATGATATCTACGTGATCAGTGCATGCTCAGTCACATGAGCAGTGCATGATCAGCCCCGTGATCAGTGCATGACAGCCACGTTCTCATTGCCTTCAATTATGTGGTCAGTGAATGTGCAGTCACGTTATTCGTGCATGGGTAGACACGTGATCAGTGTATGATCAGCCACGTGTTCAGTGCATGATAGACACGTGATCAGTGCATGATAGCCACGTAATCATTGCATACAATTACGTTAACAGTGCATGTGCAGTCACGTGATCAGTGTATGATAGACATGTGATCAGTGAATGATCAGTCACGTGATCAGTGCCTGACCAGTAACGTGATCAGTGTATGATCATCCACATGATCAGTGCATGCGCAGTCACGTGATCAGTGCATTATAACCACGTGATCAGCTCTTGATTAGTCACATGATCAGCACCATTCAGACACGAGATCACTGCATGCTAAGTCACGTGATCAGTTCATGATCAGCCACGTGATCAGTGCATGCTCCGCAATGTGATTAGTGCATGATCAGCCACTTGGTTAGTGTATGATTAACCACGTGATCAGTGCATTATCTGCCACATGATCAGTGCATGATCTGCCACGTAATCAATGCATGCACTGTCACGTGATCAGTGTAAGATCAGCTTCGTGATCAGTGCATGATTAGTTACGTGATCAATGTATGATTAGCCACGTGATCAGTGCATGATAGCCACGTGATCAGTGCAAGATCAGTCACGTGATCATGGCATGTGAACGCATGTGATCAGTGCATGACAGCCTACGCAATCAGTGCATAATCATTCACGTGATCAATGCATGATCAGCCACGTGATCAGTGCATGATAGCCACGAAAACAGTGCATGAACAGGTCTGTAATCAGTTCAAGCGCAGTCACGTGATCAGTGCATGATAGCCACGTGAACCGTGCATGATCTGTCACGTGATCAGTGTATGCACAGTCACGTGATCAGTGTATGAGCAGCCACGTGATCAGTGCAATATGAGCCAAGTGATCAGTGCATGCACAGTCATGTGGTCAGTGTATGATCAACTTCATGATCAGTGCAAGATTAGCCACGTGATCAGTGCATGCTCAACCTCGTGATCAGTGCATGATCAGTCATGTGATCATTGTATGATCATCCACGTGATCAGTACATGATAGTCACGTAAACAGTGCATGAACAGGTACGTGTTCAGTACATGCGCAGTCACGTGATCAGTGCATGACAGACAAGTGATCAGTGCATGATAGCCACGTGATCAGTGCATGATCAGTTACGTGATCAGTGCATGCGCAGTCACGTGATCAGTGTATGATCAGCCACGTGATCAGTGCATGATAGCCACCTGATTAGTGCATTGTAAGCAACGTGATTAGTGCATGATTAGCCACGTTATCAGCCCATGATCAGCGAGGTTATCAGTGCATGATCAGCCATGTGATCAGTGCATGCACAGTCACGTGATCAGTGTATGATCAGCTTGGTGATCAGTGCATGATCAGCCACGTGATCAGTGCATGATCAGCCACGTGAGCAGTGCAGATCACCCACGTGAGCAGTGCATCATAAGCTATGTGATCAGTGCATGCATAGTCACGTGATCAGTGTATGATCAGCTTCGTGATCAGTGCATAATCAGCCACGTGATCAGTGGATGATCAGGCCGCTGAAGAGTGCATTATCAGTCACGTGATCAGTGTAGTATAGCCATGTGATCAGTGCATGATCCGGCACGTGATCTGTGCATGATCAGGCACGTGATCAGTGCATGATCAGGCACGTGATCAGTGCATGATCAGTCACGTTATCATTGTATAATCAGCCACGTGATCAGTGCATGGTAGCCTCGTGACGAGTGTATGGCCATGTGATCAGTGCATGATAACCACGTGATCAGTGCATGATCAGTCACGTGATTAGTGCATGATCTGTCACTTGATCAGTGTATAATATCCACGTGATCAGTTAATGCGCCGTCATGTGATCAGTGCATGATACGCAAGGTAATCAGTGCATGATCAGTCACGTGATCATGGCATGCGCAGTCATGTGATCAGTGCATGACATCTACGCAATCAGTGCATAATCAGTCACGTGATCAATGCATGATCAGTCACGTGAACAGTGCATGATAGCCACGTAAGCATTGCATGAACAGGTACGTGTTCAGTTCATGCACAGTCACGTGATCAGTGAATGATAGACATGTGATCAGTGCATGATAGCCACGTCAACAGTGCATGAACAGGTACGTGTCAGTTAATGCGCAGTCACGTGATCAGTGCATGTGCAGACACGTGATCAGTGTATGAACAGCCATGTGTTCAGTGCATGATAGACAAGTGATCAATGCATGATATCTACGTGATCAGTACATGCTCAGTCACATGAGGAGTGCATGATCAGCCCCGTGATCAGTGCATGACAGCCACGTTATCATTGCCTTCAATTACGTGGTCAGTGAATGTGCAGTCACGTGATTCGTGCATGGGCAGACACGTGATCAGTGTATGATCAGCCACGAGTTCAGTGCATTATAGACACGTGATCAGTGCATGATAGCCACGTGATCATTGCCTACAATTACGTGAACAGTGCATGTGCAGTCACGTGATCAGTGCATGATAGCCACGTGATCAGTGAATGATCAGTCACGTGATCAGTGCCTGATCAGTAACGTGATCAGTGTATGATCATCCACATGATCAGTGCATGCACAGTCACGTGATCAGTGCATTATAGCCACGTGATCAGTTCTTGATTAGTCACATGATCAGCACCATTCAGACACGAGATCACTGCATGCTAAGTCACGTGATCAGTTCCTGATCAATGACGTGATCAGTGCATGATCAGCGACGTGTTCAGTGCATGATCAGCCACTGGATCTCTGTATGATCAGCCACGAGATCAGTGCATGTGCAGTCACGTGATCAGTGTATGATCAGCCACGTGATCAGTGCATGCGCAGTCACGTGATCAGTGCATGATAGCCACGTGATCAGTTCTTGATTAGTCACATGATCAGCACCATTCAGACACGAGATCACTGCATGCTAAGTCACGTGATCAGTTCATGATCAATGACGTGATCAGTGCATGTGCAGTCACGTGATCAGTGTATGATCAGCCACGTGTTCAGGGCATGATAGCCAAGTGATCAATGCATGATAGCTAAGTGATCAGTGCATGCTCAGCCACATGATCACTGCATGATCAGCCATGTGATCAGTGCATGCACAGTCATGTGTTAAGTGTATGATCAGCTTCGTGATCAGTGCATGATAAGCCACGTGATCAGTGCATGATCAGCCACGTGATCAGTTCATGATCAGGCACGTGATCAGTGCATGATCAGTCACGTGATCATAGCATGCGCAGTCATGTGATCAGTGCATGACAGCTACGCCAACAGTGCATAATCAGTTACGTGATCAATGCATGATCAGCCACGTGATCAGTGCATGATAGCCATGTAAACAGTGCATGAACACGTACGTGTTCAGTTAATGCACACTCACATGATCAGTGCATGATACACACGTGATCAGTGTATGATCAACCACGTGATTAGTGCATAATCCACACCGTGATTACTGCATGATCAGCCACGTGATCAGTGTATGATCAGCCACGTGATCAGTGCAATATGAGCCACGTGATCATTGCATGCAGAGTCATGTGATCAGTGTATGATCAGCTTCATGATCATTGCATGATCAGCCACGTGATCAGTGCATGGTCAGGCTCGTGATCAGTGCATGTTCAGTCATGTGATCATTGTATGATCATCCACGTGATCAGTGCATGATCAGCCACGTGATCACTGTATTATCAGCCACGTGATCACTGCATGATCCACAACGTGATCAGTGCATGATCAGCCACGTGATCAGGGTATGATCAGCCACGTGTTTAGTGCACGATCACCCACGTGAGCAGTGCATCATAAGCCATGTGATTAGTGCATGCATTGTCACGTGATCAGTGTATGATCAGCTTCGGGATCAGTGCATAATCAGCCACGTGATCAGTGCATGATCAGGCCCATGAAGAGAGCATGATTAGTCATGTGATCTGTGTATGATAGCCATGTGATCAGTGCATATTCAGCCACGTGATCAGTGCATGATCAGGCACGTGATCAGTGGATGATCAGTCACCTGATCAGTGCATGATCATGCACGTGATCAGTGCATGATCAGGCACGGGATCAGTGCATGATCAGTCACGTGATCAGTGTATGATCAGCCACGTGATCAGTGCATGATAGCCACGTGACTAGTGTATGATCAGTCACGTGATCAGTTCATGATAGCCACTTTATCAGTGCATGGTCAGTCACGTGATTAGTGCATGATTTGTCACCTGATCAGTGTATAATATCCACGTGATCATTTCATGCGCTGTCATGTGATCAGTGCATGGTACGGAACGTGATCAGTGCATGATTAGTCACGTGATCAGTGCATGTGCAGTCATGTGATCAGTGCATGACAGCTACGCAATCAGTGCATAATTAGTCACGTGATCAATGCATGATCAGCCACGTGATCAGTGCATGATAGGCACGTCAACAGTGCATGAATAGGTACGTGTTCAGTTAATGCGCAGTCATGTGACCAGTGCATGATAGACACGCGATCAGTGCATGATAGCCACGTGATCAGTGCATGTGCAGTCACGTGATCATTGTATGATCAGCCACGTGAACAGTGCATGATCAGCCATGTGATCAGTGTATGATCAAGCACGTGATCACTGCATGATCAGTCACGTGATCATAGCATGCGCAGTCATGTGATCAGTGCATGACAGCTACGCCATCAGTGCATAATCAGTTACGTGATCAATGCATGATCAGCCACGTGATCAGTGCATGATTTCCACGTAAACAGTGCATGAACAGGTACGTGTTCAGTACATGCGCAGTCACGTGATCAGTGCATGATAGACAAGTAATCAGTGCATGATAGCCACGTGATCAGTGCATGATCGGTCACGTGATCAGTGCCTGCCCAGTCACGTGAACAGTGTAGGATCAGCCACGTGATCAGTGCATGATAGCCAGCTGATCAGTGCATGGTAAGCAACGTGATTAGTGCATGATTAGCCACGTTATCAGTGCATGATCAGCCACGTGATCACTGTATGATCAGCCACGTGATCAGTCCATGTGCAGTCATGTGATCAGTGTATGATCAGTCATGTGTTCAGTGAATGATAGACAAGTGATCAATGCATGATATCTACGTGATCAGTGCATGCTCAGTCACATGAGCAGTGCATGATCAGCCCCGTGATCAGTGCATGACAGCCACGTTCTCATTGCCTTCAATTATGTGGTCAGTGAATGTGCAGTCACGTTATTCGTGCATGGGTAGACACGTGATCAGTGTATGATCAGCCACGTGTTCAGTGCATGATAGACACGTGATCAGTGCATGATAGCCACGTAATCATTGCATACAATTACGTTAACAGTGCATGTGCAGTCACGTGATCAGTGTATGATAGACATGTGATCAGTGAATGATCAGTCACGTGATCAGTGCCTGACCAGTAACGTGATCAGTGTATGATCATCCACATGATCAGTGCATGCGCAGTCACGTGATCAGTGCATTATAACCACGTGATCAGCTCTTGATTAGTCACATGATCAGCACCATTCAGACACGAGATCACTGCATGCTAAGTCACGTGATCAGTTCATGATCAGCCACGTGATCAGTGCATGCTCCGCAATGTGATTAGTGCATGATCAGCCACTTGGTTAGTGTATGATTAACCACGTGATCAGTGCATTATCTGCCACATGATCAGTGCATGATCTGCCACGTAATCAATGCATGCACTGTCACGTGATCAGTGTAAGATCAGCTTCGTGATCAGTGCATGATTAGTTACGTGATCAATGTATGATTAGCCACGTGATCAGTGCATGATAGCCACGTGATCAGTGCATGATCAGTCACGTGATCATGGCATGTGAACGCATGTGATCAGTGCATGACAGCCTACGCAATCAGTGCATAATCATTCACGTGATCAATGCATGATCAGCCACGTGATCAGTGCATGATAGCCACGAAAACAGTGCATGAACAGGTCCGTAATCAGTTCAAGCGCAGTCACGTGATCAGTGCATGATAGCCACGTGAACCGTGCATGATCTGTCACGTGATCAGTGTATGCACAGTCACGTGATCAGTGTATGAGCAGCCACGTGATCAGTGCAATATGAGCCAAGTGATCAGTGCATGCACAGTCATGTGGTCAGTGTATGATCAACTTCATGATCAGTGCAAGATTAGCCACGTGATCAGTGCATGCTCAACCTCGTGATCAGTGCATGATCAGTCATGTGATCATTGTATGATCATCCACGTGATCAGTACATGATAGTCACGTAAACAGTGCATGAACAGGTACGTGTTCAGTACATGCGCAGTCACGTGATCAGTGCATGACAGACAAGTGATCAGTGCATGATAGCCACGTGATCAGTGCATGATCGGTTACGTGATCAGTGCATGCGCAGTCACGTGATCAGTGTATGATCAGCCACGTGATCAGTGCATGATAGCCACCTGATTAGTGCATTGTAAGCAACGTGATTAGTGCATGATTAGCCACGTTATCAGCCCATGATCAGCGAGGTTATCAGTGCATGATCAGCCATGTGATCAGTGCATGCACAGTCACGTGATCAGTGTATGATCAGCTTGGTGATCAGTGCATGATCAGCCACGTGATCAGTGCATGATCAGCCACGTGAGCAGTGCAGATCACCCACGTGAGCAGTGCATCATAAGCTATGTGATCAGTGCATGCATAGTCACGTGATCAGTGTATGATCAGCTTCGTGATCAGTGCATAATCAGCCACGTGATCAGTGGATGATCAGGCCGCTGAAGAGTGCATTATCAGTCACGTGATCAGTGTAGTATAGCCATGTGATCAGTGCATGATCCGGCACGTGATCTGTGCATGATCAGGCACGTGATCAGTGCATGATCAGGCACGTGATCAGTGCATGATCAGTCACGTTATCATTGTATAATCAGCCACGTGATCAGTGCATGGTAGCCTCGTGACGAGTGTATGGCCATGTGATCAGTGCATGATAACCACGTGATCAGTGCATGATCAGTCACGTGATTAGTGCATGATCTGTCACTTGATCAGTGTATAATATCCACGTGATCAGTTAATGCGCCGTCATGTGATCAGTGCATGATACGCAAGGTAATCAGTGCATGATCAGTCACGTGATCATGGCATGCGCAGTCATGTGATCAGTGCATGACATCTACGCAATCAGTGCATAATCAGTCACGTGATCAATGCATGATCAGCCACGTGAACAGTGCATGATAGCCACGTAAGCATTGCATGAACAGGTACGTGTTCAGTTCATGCGCAGTCACGTGATCAGTGAATGATAGACATGTGATCAGTGCATGATAGCCACGTCAACAGTGCATGAACAGGTACGTGTCAGTTAATGCGCAGTCACGTGATCAGTGCATGTGCAGACACGTGATCAGTGTATGAACAGCCATGTGTTCAGTGCATGATAGACAAGTGATCAATGCATGATATCTACGTGATCAGTGCATGCTCAGTCACATGAGGAGTGCATGATCAGCCCCGTGATCAGTGCATGACAGCCACGTTATCATTGCCTTCAATTACGTGGTCAGTGAATGTGCAGTCACGTGATTCGTGCATGGGCAGACACGTGATCAGTGTATGATCAGCCACGAGTTCAGTGCATTATAGACACGTGATCAGTGCATGATAGCCACGTGATCATTGCCTACAATTACGTGAACAGTGCATGTGCAGTCACGTGATCAGTGCATGATAGCCACGTGATCAGTGAATGATCAGTCACGTGATCAGTGCCTGATCAGTAACGTGATCAGTGTATGATCATCCACATGATCAGTGCATGCACAGTCACGTGATCAGTGCATTATAGCCACGTGATCAGTTCTTGATTAGTCACATGATCAGCACCATTCAGACACGAGATCACTGCATGCTAAGTCACGTGATCAGTTCCTGATCAATGACGTGATCAGTGCATGATCAGCGACGTGTTCAGTGCATGATCAGCCACTGGATCTCTGTATGATCAGCCACGAGATCAGTGCATGTGCAGTCACGTGATCAGTGTATGATCAGCCACGTGATCAGTGCATGCGCAGTCACGTGATCAGTGCATGATAGCCACGTGATCAGTTCTTGATTAGTCACATGATCAGCACCATTCAGACACGAGATCACTGCATGCTAAGTCACGTGATCAGTTCATGATCAATGACGTGATCAGTGCATGTGCAGTCACGTGATCAGTGTATGATCAGCCACGTGTTCAGGGCATGATAGCCAAGTGATCAATGCATGATAGCTAAGTGATCAGTGCATGCTCAGCCACATGATCACTGCATGATCAGCCATGTGATCAGTGCATGCACAGTCATGTGTTAAGTGTATGATCAGCTTCGTGATCAGTGCATGATAAGCCACGTGATCAGTGCATGATCAGCCACGTGATCAGTTCATGATCAGGCACGTGATCAGTGCATGATCAGTCACGTGATCATAGCATGCGCAGTCATGTGATCAGTGCATGACAGCTACGCCAACAGTGCATAATCAGTTACGTGATCAATGCATGATCAGCCACGTGATCAGTGCATGATAGCCATGTAAACAGTGCATGAACACGTACGTGTTCAGTTAATGCACACTCACATGATCAGTGCATGATACACACGTGATCAGTGTATGATCAACCACGTGATTAGTGCATAATCCACACCGTGATTACTGCATGATCAGCCACGTGATCAGTGTATGATCAGCCACGTGATCAGTGCAATATGAGCCACGTGATCATTGCATGCAGAGTCATGTGATCAGTGTATGATCAGCTTCATGATCATTGCATGATCAGCCACGTGATCAGTGCATGGTCAGGCTCGTGATCAGTGCATGTTCAGTCATGTGATCATTGTATGATCATCCACGTGATCAGTGCATGATCAGCCACGTGATCACTGTATTATCAGCCACGTGATCACTGCATGATCCACAACGTGATCAGTGCATGATCAGCCACGTGATCAGGGTATGATCAGCCACGTGTTTAGTGCACGATCACCCACGTGAGCAGTGCATCATAAGCCATGTGATTAGTGCATGCATTGTCACGTGATCAGTGTATGATCAGCTTCGGGATCAGTGCATAATCAGCCACGTGATCAGTGCATGATCAGGCCCATGAAGAGAGCATGATTAGTCATGTGATCTGTGTATGATAGCCATGTGATCAGTGCATATTCAGCCACGTGATCAGTGCATGATCAGGCACGTGATCAGTGGATGATCAGTCACCTGATCAGTGCATGATCATGCACGTGATCAGTGCATGATCAGGCACGGGATCAGTGCATGATCAGTCACGTGATCAGTGTATGATCAGCCACGTGATCAGTGCATGATAGCCACGTGACTAGTGTATGATCAGTCACGTGATCAGTTCATGATAGCCACTTTATCAGTGCATGGTCAGTCACGTGATTAGTGCATGATTTGTCACCTGATCAGTGTATAATATCCACGTGATCATTTCATGCGCTGTCATGTGATCAGTGCATGGTACGGAACGTGATCAGTGCATGATTAGTCACGTGATCAGTGCATGTGCAGTCATGTGATCAGTGCATGACAGCTACGCAATCAGTGCATAATTAGTCACGTGATCAATGCATGATCAGCCACGTGATCAGTGCATGATAGGCACGTCAACAGTGCATGAATAGGTACGTGTTCAGTTAATGCGCAGTCATGTGACCAGTGCATGATAGACACGTGATCAGTGCATGATAGCCACGTGATCAGTGCATGTGCAGTCACGTGATCATTGTATGATCAGCCACGTGAACAGTGCATGATCAGCCATGTGATCAGTGTATGATCAAGCACGTGATCACTGCATGATCAGTCACGTGATCATAGCATGCGCAGTCATGTGATCAGTGCATGACAGCTACGCCATCAGTGCATAATCAGTTACGTGATCAATGCATGATCAGCCACGTGATCAGTGCATGATTTCCACGTAAACAGTGCATGAACAGGTACGTGTTCAGTACATGCGCAGTCACGTGATCAGTGCATGATAGACAAGTAATCAGTGCATGATAGCCACGTGATCAGTGCATGATCGGTCACGTGATCAGTGCCTGCCCAGTCACGTGAACAGTGTAGGATCAGCCACGTGATCAGTGCATGATAGCCAGCTGATCAGTGCATGGTAAGCAACGTGATTAGTGCATGATTAGCCACGTTATCAGTGCATGATCAGCCACGTGATCACTGTATGATCAGCCACGTGATCAGTCCATGTGCAGTCATGTGATCAGTGTATGATCAGTCATGTGTTCAGTGAATGATAGACAAGTGATCAATGCATGATATCTACGTGATCAGTGCATGCTCAGTCACATGAGCAGTGCATGATCAGCCCCGTGATCAGTGCATGACAGCCACGTTCTCATTGCCTTCAATTATGTGGTCAGTGAATGTGCAGTCACGTTATTCGTGCATGGGTAGACACGTGATCAGTGTATGATCAGCCACGTGTTCAGTGCATGATAGACACGTGATCAGTGCATGATAGCCACGTAATCATTGCATACAATTACGTTAACAGTGCATGTGCAGTCACGTGATCAGTGTATGATAGACATGTGATCAGTGAATGATCAGTCACGTGATCAGTGCCTGACCAGTAACGTGATCAGTGTATGATCATCCACATGATCAGTGCATGCGCAGTCACGTGATCAGTGCATTATAACCACGTGATCAGCTCTTGATTAGTCACATGATCAGCACCATTCAGACACGAGATCACTGCATGCTAAGTCACGTGATCAGTTCATGATCAGCCACGTGATCAGTGCATGCTCCGCAATGTGATTAGTGCATGATCAGCCACTTGGTTAGTGTATGATTAACCACGTGATCAGTGCATTATCTGCCACATGATCAGTGCATGATCTGCCACGTAATCAATGCATGCACTGTCACGTGATCAGTGTAAGATCAGCTTCGTGATCAGTGCATGATTAGTTACGTGATCAATGTATGATTAGCCACGTGATCAGTGCATGATAGCCACGTGATCAGTGCATGATCAGTCACGTGATCATGGCATGTGAACGCATGTGATCAGTGCATGACAGCCTACGCAATCAGTGCATAATCATTCACGTGATCAATGCATGATCAGCCACGTGATCAGTGCATGATAGCCACGAAAACAGTGCATGAACAGGTCCGTAATCAGTTCAAGCGCAGTCACGTGATCAGTGCATGATAGCCACGTGAACCGTGCATGATCTGTCACGTGATCAGTGTATGCACAGTCACGTGATCAGTGTATGAGCAGCCACGTGATCAGTGCAATATGAGCCAAGTGATCAGTGCATGCACAGTCATGTGGTCAGTGTATGATCAACTTCATGATCAGTGCAAGATTAGCCACGTGATCAGTGCATGCTCAACCTCGTGATCAGTGCATGATCAGTCATGTGATCATTGTATGATCATCCACGTGATCAGTACATGATAGTCACGTAAACAGTGCATGAACAGGTACGTGTTCAGTACATGCGCAGTCACGTGATCAGTGCATGACAGACAAGTGATCAGTGCATGATAGCCACGTGATCAGTGCATGATCGGTTACGTGATCAGTGCATGCGCAGTCACGTGATCAGTGTATGATCAGCCACGTGATCAGTGCATGATAGCCACCTGATTAGTGCATTGTAAGCAACGTGATTAGTGCATGATTAGCCACGTTATCAGCCCATGATCAGCGAGGTTATCAGTGCATGATCAGCCATGTGATCAGTGCATGCACAGTCACGTGATCAGTGTATGATCAGCTTGGTGATCAGTGCATGATCAGCCACGTGATCAGTGCATGATCAGCCACGTGAGCAGTGCAGATCACCCACGTGAGCAGTGCATCATAAGCTATGTGATCAGTGCATGCATAGTCACGTGATCAGTGTATGATCAGCTTCGTGATCAGTGCATAATCAGCCACGTGATCAGTGGATGATCAGGCCGCTGAAGAGTGCATTATCAGTCACGTGATCAGTGTAGTATAGCCATGTGATCAGTGCATGATCCGGCACGTGATCTGTGCATGATCAGGCACGTGATCAGTGCATGATCAGGCACGTGATCAGTGCATGATCAGTCACGTTATCATTGTATAATCAGCCACGTGATCAGTGCATGGTAGCCTCGTGACGAGTGTATGGCCATGTGATCAGTGCATGATAACCACGTGATCAGTGCATGATCAGTCACGTGATTAGTGCATGATCTGTCACTTGATCAGTGTATAATATCCACGTGATCAGTTAATGCGCCGTCATGTGATCAGTGCATGATACGCAAGGTAATCAGTGCATGATCAGTCACGTGATCATGGCATGCGCAGTCATGTGATCAGTGCATGACATCTACGCAATCAGTGCATAATCAGTCACGTGATCAATGCATGATCAGCCACGTGAACAGTGCATGATAGCCACGTAAGCATTGCATGAACAGGTACGTGTTCAGTTCATGCGCAGTCACGTGATCAGTGAATGATAGACATGTGATCAGTGCATGATAGCCACGTCAACAGTGCATGAACAGGTACGTGTCAGTTAATGCGCAGTCACGTGATCAGTGCATGTGCAGACACGTGATCAGTGTATGAACAGCCATGTGTTCAGTGCATGATAGACAAGTGATCAATGCATGATATCTACGTGATCAGTGCATGCTCAGTCACATGAGGAGTGCATGATCAGCCCCGTGATCAGTGCATGACAGCCACGTTATCATTGCCTTCAATTACGTGGTCAGTGAATGTGCAGTCACGTGATTCGTGCATGGGCAGACACGTGATCAGTGTATGATCAGCCACGAGTTCAGTGCATGATAGACACGTGATCAGTGCATGATAGCCACGTGATCATTGCCTACAATTACGTGAACAGTGCATGTGCAGTCACGTGATCAGTGCATGATAGCCACGTGATCAGTGAATGATCAGTCACGTGATCAGTGCCTGATCAGTAACGTGATCAGTGTATGATCATCCACATGATCAGTGCATGCGCAGTCACGTGATCAGTGCATTATAGCCACGTGATCAGTTCTTGATTAGTCACATGATCAGCACCATTCAGACACGAGATCACTGCATGCTAAGTCACGTGATCAGTTCCTGATCAATGACGTGATCAGTGCATGATCAGCGACGTGTTCAGTGCATGATCAGCCACTGGATCTCTGTATGATCAGCCACGAGATCAGTGCATGTGCAGTCACGTGATCAGTGTATGATCAGCCACGTGATCAGTGCATGCGCAGTCACGTGATCAGTGCATGATAGCCACGTGATCAGTTCTTGATTAGTCACATGATCAGCACCATTCAGACACGAGATCACTGCATGCTAAGTCACGTGATCAGTTCATGATCAATGACGTGATCAGTGCATGTGCAGTCACGTGATCAGTGTATGATCAGCCACGTGTTCAGGGCATGATAGCCAAGTGATCAATGCATGATAGCTAAGTGATCAGTGCATGCTCAGCCACATGATCACTGCATGATCAGCCATGTGATCAGTGCATGCACAGTCATGTGTTAAGTGTATGATCAGCTTCGTGATCAGTGCATGATAAGCCACGTGATCAGTGCATGATCAGCCACGTGATCAGTTCATGATCAGGCACGTGATCAGTGCATGATCAGTCACGTGATCATAGCATGCGCAGTCATGTGATCAGTGCATGACAGCTACGCCAACAGTGCATAATCAGTTACGTGATCAATGCATGATCAGCCACGTGATCAGTGCATGATAGCCATGTAAACAGTGCATGAACACGTACGTGTTCAGTTAATGCACACTCACATGATCAGTGCATGATACACACGTGATCAGTGTATGATCAACCACGTGATTAGTGCATAATCCACACCGTGATTACTGCATGATCAGCCACGTGATCAGTGTATGATCAGCCACGTGATCAGTGCAATATGAGCCACGTGATCATTGCATGCAGAGTCATGTGATCAGTGTATGATCAGCTTCATGATCATTGCATGATCAGCCACGTGATCAGTGCATGGTCAGGCTCGTGATCAGTGCATGTTCAGTCATGTGATCATTGTATGATCATCCACGTGATCAGTGCATGATCAGCCACGTGATCACTGTATTATCAGCCACGTGATCACTGCATGATCCACAACGTGATCAGTGCATGATCAGCCACGTGATCAGGGTATGATCAGCCACGTGTTTAGTGCACGATCACCCACGTGAGCAGTGCATCATAAGCCATGTGATTAGTGCATGCATTGTCACGTGATCAGTGTATGATCAGCTTCGGGATCAGTGCATAATCAGCCACGTGATCAGTGCATGATCAGGCCCATGAAGAGAGCATGATTAGTCATGTGATCTGTGTATGATAGCCATGTGATCAGTGCATATTCAGCCACGTGATCAGTGCATGATCAGGCACGTGATCAGTGGATGATCAGTCACCTGATCAGTGCATGATCATGCACGTGATCAGTGCATGATCAGGCACGGGATCAGTGCATGATCAGTCACGTGATCAGTGTATGATCAGCCACGTGATCAGTGCATGATAGCCACGTGACTAGTGTATGATCAGTCACGTGATCAGTTCATGATAGCCACTTTATCAGTGCATGGTCAGTCACGTGATTAGTGCATGATTTGTCACCTGATCAGTGTATAATATCCACGTGATCATTTCATGCGCTGTCATGTGATCAGTGCATGGTACGGAACGTGATCAGTGCATGATTAGTCACGTGATCAGTGCATGTGCAGTCATGTGATCAGTGCATGACAGCTACGCAATCAGTGCATAATTAGTCACGTGATCAATGCATGATCAGCCACGTGATCAGTGCATGATAGGCACGTCAACAGTGCATGAATAGGTACGTGTTCAGTTAATGCGCAGTCATGTGACCAGTGCATGATAGACACGCGATCAGTGCATGATAGCCACGTGATCAGTGCATGTGCAGTCACGTGATCATTGTATGATCAGCCACGTGAACAGTGCATGATCAGCCATGTGATCAGTGTATGATCAAGCACGTGATCACTGCATGATCAGTCACGTGATCATAGCATGCGCAGTCATGTGATCAGTGCATGACAGCTACGCCAACAGTGCATAATCAGTTACGTGATCAATGCATGATCAGCCACGTGATCAGTGCATGATTTCCACGTAAACAGTGCATGAACAGGTACGTGTTCAGTACATGCGCAGTCACGTGATCAGTGCATGATAGACAAGTAATCAGTGCATGATAGCCACGTGATCAGTGCATGATCGGTCACGTGATCAGTGCCTGCCCAGTCACGTGAACAGTGTAGGATCAGCCACGTGATCAGTGCATGATAGCCAGCTGATCAGTGCATGGTAAGCAACGTGATTAGTGCATGATTAGCCACGTTATCAGTGCATGATCAGCCACGTGATCACTGTATGATCAGCCACGTGATCAGTGCATGATAGCCACGTGACTAGTGTATGATCAGTCACGTGATCAGTTCATGATAGCCACTTTATCAGTGCATGGTCAGTCACGTGATTAGTGCATGATTTGTCACCTGATCAGTGTATAATATCCACGTGATCATTTCATGCGCTGTCATGTGATCAGTGCATGGTACGGAACGTGATCAGTGCATGATTAGTCACGTGATCAGTGCATGTGCAGTCATGTGATCAGTGCATGACAGCTACGCAATCAGTGCATAATTAGTCACGTGATCAATGCATGATCAGCCACGTGATCAGTGCATGATAGGCACGTCAACAGTGCATGAATAGGTACGTGTTCAGTTAATGCGCAGTCATGTGACCAGTGCATGATAGACACGCGATCAGTGCATGATAGCCACGTGATCAGTGCATGTGCAGTCACGTGATCATTGTATGATCAGCCACGTGAACAGTGCATGATCAGCCATGTAAACAGTGCATGAACACGTACGTGTTCAGTTAATGCACAGTCATGTGATCAGTGCATGATAGAAACGTGATCAGTGCATGATCAGTCACGTGATACGTGTGTGATCAGCCACATGATCAGTGCATGATATCCACGTGATCAGTGCTGGATAGCCACGTGATCACTTCATGATTATTCACGTGATCTGTACATGATCAGTCACGTGATACGTGTGTGATCAGCCACCGGATCAGTGCGTGATGAGCCATGTGATCAGTGCAGGATCAATTATGTGATCAGTGCATGATCAGTCACGTGATCAGTGCATGATCAGTCACGTGATCAGTGTATGATCAGCCACGTGTTCAGGGCATGATAGCCAAGTGATCAATGCATGATAGCTAAGTGATCAGTGCATGCTCAGCCACATGATCACTGCATGATCAGCCATGTGATCAGTGCATGCACAGTCATGTGTTAAGTGTATGATCAGCTTCGTGACCAGTATATGGTAGCTACGTGATCATTGCATGATCAGCCACGTGATCAGTGCATGATCAGTCACATGATCAGTGCATGATCAGTCACGTGATCAGTGTATGATCAGCCACGTGAACAGTGCATGCTCAGTCACGTGATCCGGGCCTGCTGAGCTGCGTGATTAGTGTCTGCTCATCTGCTTGACAATTGCCAGCTGAGCTGCACGATTCCTGCCTGTCATCTGCTTGACAATTGCCAGCTGTGCTGTGTAATTCCTGCCTGCTCAGCTGCTTGATTATTGCCAGCTGAGCAGCATGATTCCTCACAGCTGAGTTCCATGATTATTGCCTGCTGACTGTTTGATTCGTGCCTACTCAGCTCTTTGTTTATTGCCTCCAGAGGCACATGATCAGTGTATGATAGCAAACATGATCAGCGCATGATCAGTCACATGATCAGCGCCATTAAGTCACGTGATCACTACATGATAGTCATGTGATCAGTCCATGCTCAGTCACGGTATCAGTGCATGATCAGCCACGTGATCAGTGCATGATCTGTCACATGATTAGTGTATGATCATCCACGTGATCAGTGCATGATATAGACGTGATCAGTGCATGATCAGTCTCGTGATCAGTGCATGATAGCCACGTGATCAGTGCATGATCAGTCACCTGACGGGTGTATGATCATTCACGTGACCTGTACATGGTAGCTACATGATCATTGCATGGTCAGCCAAGTGAGTAGTGCATGATAGCCACGTGATCACTGCATGACAGGCCACGTGAGCAATGCATGATAGCCACGTGATCAGTGCATGATCAGACACGAGATCATTGCATGATCAGTCACGTGATCAGTGCATGATCAGCCACGTGATCAGTGCATGACCAGGCACGTGATCAGTGTATGTCCAGCCAAGTGATCAGTGCATTATAGCCACGTCATCAGTGCATGATCAGTCACATGATCAGTGCATGATCAGTCACGTGATAGGTGTGTGATCATCCACGTGAACAGTGCATGCTCAGTCACGTGATCAGGGCCTGCTGAGCTGCGTGATTACTGTCTGCTCATCTGCTTGACAATTTCCAGCTGAGCTGCACGATTCCTGCCTGTCATCTCCTTGACAATTGCCACCTGTGCTGCGTAATTCCTGCCTGCTCATCTACTTGATTATTGCCAGCTGAGCAGCATGATTTCTCAGAGGTGAGTTCCATGATTATAGCCTGCTGACTGATTCCTGCCTACTCAGCTCTATGTTCATTGCCTCCAGAGGCACATGATCAGTGTGTGACACCAAACATGATCAGCACATGATCAGTCACATGATCAATGCATGATAAGCCAGGTGAACAGTGCATGATCAATTCTGTGATCAGTGCATGATCAGTCATGTGACCAGTACATGGTAGCTGCGTCATCATTGCATGATCAGCCACGTGAGCAGTGCATGATAGCCACGTGATCAGTGCATGATCAGTCACGTGATCTGTGCATGATCAGTCACGTGATCAGTGCATGATCAGTCACGTGATCTGTGCATGATCAGCCACGTGATCAGTGCATGATAGCCACGTGATCAGTGCATGATCAGTCACGTGATACGTGTGTGATCAGCCACATGATCAGTGCATGATATCCACGTGATCAGTGCAGGATAGCCACGTGATCACTTCATGATTATTCACGTGATCTGTACATGATCAGTCACGTGATACGTGTGTGATCAGCCACCGGATCAGTGCGTGATGAGCCATGTGATCAGTGCAGGATCAATTGTGTGATCAGTGCATGATCAGTCACGTGATCAGTGCATGATAGCCACGTGATCAGTTCTTGATTAGTCACATGATCAGCACCATTCAGACACGAGATCACTGCATGCTAAGTCACGTGATCAGTTCATGATCAATGACGTGATCAGTGCATGATCAGCGACGTGATCAGTGCATGATCAGCCACTGGATCTCTGTATGATCAGCCACGTGATCAGTGCATGTGCAGTCACGTGATCAGTGTATGATCAGCCACGTGTTCAGGGCCTGATAGCCAAGTGATCAATGCATGATAGCTAAGTGATCAGTGCATGCTCAGCCACATGATCAGTGCATGATCAGCCATGTGATCAGTGCATGCACAGTCATGTGTTAAGTGTATGATCAGCTTCGTCATCAGTGCATGATCAGCCACGTGATCAGTGCATGATCAGGCACGTGATCAGTGCATGATCAGTCACGTGATCATAGCATGTGCAGTCATGTGATCAGTGCATGACAGCTACGCCAACAGTGCATAATCAGTTACATGATCAATGCATGATCAGCCACGTGATCAGTGCATGATAGCCATGTAAACAGTGCATGAACACGTACGTGTTCAGTTAATGCACAGTCATGTGATCAGTGCATGATAGACACGTGATCAGTGTATGATCAACCACGTGATTAGTGCATAATCCGCACCGTGATTACTGCATGATCAGCCACGTGATCAGTGTATGATCAGCCAAGTGATCAGTGCAATATGAGCCACGTGATCATTGCATGCAGAGTCATGTGATCAGTGTATGATCAGCTTCCTGATCAGTGCATGTTCAGCCACGTGATCAGTGCATGGTCAGGCTCGTGATCAGTGCATGATCAGTCATGTGATCATTGTATGATCATCCACGTGATCAGTGCATGATCAGCCACGTGATCAGTGCATGCACAGTAACGTGATCCGTGTAAGATCAGCTTCGTTATAAGTGCATGATCAGCCACGTGATCAGGGTATGATCAGCCACGTGATCAGTGCACGATCACCAAGTGAGCAGTGGATCATAAGCCATGTGATTAGTGCATGCATTGTCACGTGATCAGTGTATGATCAGCTTCGTGATCAATGCATAATCAGCCACGTGATCAGTGCATGATCAGGCACGTGATTAGTGGATGATCAGCCACGTGATCAGTGCATGATCAGCGACGTGATCAGTGCATGATCAGTCACGTGATCAGTGCATGATAGCCATGTGTTCAGTGCATGATAGCTACGTGATCTGTGCATGATCAGCCACGTAATCAGTGCATGATCAGCCACATGATCACTGTATGATCAGCCACGTGATCAGTGCATGTGCAATCACGTGATCAGTGTATGATCATCCACGTGTTGAGTGCATGATAGCCAAGTGATCAATGCATGATATCTACGTGATCAGTGCATGCTCAGTCACATGAGGAGTGCATGATCAGCCCCGTGATCAGTGCATGACATCCACGTTATCATTGCCTTCAATTACGTGGTCAGTGAATGTGCAGTCACGTGATTCGTGCATGGGCAGACACGTGATCAGTGTATGATCAGCCACGAGTTCAGTGCATGATAGACACGTGATCAGTGCATGATAGCCACGTGATCATTGCCTACAATTACGTGAACAGTGCATGTGCAGTCACGTGATCAGTGCATGATCAGCGACGTGATCGGTGCATGATCAGCCACTGGATCTCTGTATGATCAGCCACGTGATCAGTGCATGTGCAGTCACGTGATCAGTGTATGATCAGCCATATGATCATTGCATGCGCAGTCACGTGATCAGTGCATGATAGCCACGTGATCAGTTCTTGATTAGTCACATGATCAGCACCATTCAGACACGAGATCACTGCATGCTAAGTCACGTGATCAGTTCCTGATCAGCGACGTGATCAGTGTATGATCAGCCACATGATCAGTGCATGCGCAGTCACGTGATCAGTTTATGATCAGCCACGTGCTCAGTGCATGATAGACACGTGATCAGTGTATGATAGTCACGTGATCATTGCCTACAATTAAGTGAACAGTGCATGTGCAGTCACGTGATCAATGCATGATCAGCCACCTAATCAGTGCATGATCAGCCACGTGATCACTCTATGATCAGCCACATGATCAGTGCATGCGCAGTCACGTGATCAGTTTATGATCAGCCACGTGTTCAGAGCATGATAGACACGTGATCAATGCATGATAGCTACGTCATTAGTGTAGCCTGACTCACATGAGCATTGCATGATCAGACACTTGATCAGTGCATGGTAGCCACCTGATCATTGCCTATAATTACCTGCTCAGTGCATGTGCAGTCATGTGATTAGTGCATGCGAAGACACATGATCAGTGTATGATCAGCCACGTGTTCAGTGCATGATAGACACGTGATGAGTGCATGACAGCCACCTGATCAGAGCATGATCAGTCACGTGATCAGTGCATGCGCAGTCATGTGAAGAGTGGATGATCAGCCACGTGATCAGTGCATGATCAGCCACATGATCAGTGCATGATCAGCCATGTGATCAGTGCATGCACAGTCATGTGTTAAATGTATGATCAGCTTCGTGATCAGTGCATGATAAGCCACGTGATCAGTGCATGATCAGCCACGTGATCAGTTCATGATCAGGCACGTGATCAGTGCATGATCAGTCACGTGATCATAGCATGCGCAGTCATGTGATCAGTGCATGACAGCCACGTTATCATTGCCTTCAATTACGTGGTCAGTGAATGTGCGGTCACGTGATTCGTGCATGGGCAGACACGTGATCAGTGTATGATCAGCCACGAGTTCAGTGCATGATAGACACGTGATCAGTGCATGATAGCCACGTGATCATTGCCTACAATTACGTGAACAGTGCATGTGCAGTCACGTGATCAGTGCATGATAGCCACGTGATCAGTGAATGATCAGTCACGTGATCAGTGCCTGATCAGTAACGTGATCAGTGTATGATCATCCACATGATCAGTGCATGCACAGTCACGTGATCAGTGCATTATAGCCACGTGATCAGTTCTTGATTAGTCACATGATCAGCACCATTCAGACACGAGATCACTGCATGCTAAGTCACGTGATCAGTTCCTGATCAATGACGTGATCAGTGCATGATCAGCGACGTGTTCAGTGCATGATCAGCCACTGGATCTCTGTATGATCAGCCACGAGATCAGTGCATGTGCAGTCACGTGATCAGTGTATGATCAGCCACGTGATCAGTGCATGTGCAGTCACGTGATCAGTGCATGATAGCCACGTGATCAGTTCTTGATTAGTCACATGATCAGCACCATTCAGACACGAGATCACTGCATGCTAAGTCACGTGATCAGTTCATGATCAATGACGTGATCAGTGCATGTGCAGTCACGTGATCAGTGTATGATCAGCCACGTGTTCAGGGCATGATAGCCAAGTGATCAATGCATGATAGCTAAGTGATCAGTGCATGCTCAGCCACATGATCACTGCATGATCAGCCATGTGATCAGTGCATGCACAGTCATGTGTTAAGTGTATGATCAGCTTCGGTGATCAGTGCATGATAAGCCACGTGATCAGTGCATGATCAGCCACGTGATCAGTTCATGATCAGGCACGTGATCAGTGCATGATCAGTCACGTGATCATAGCATGCGCAGTCATGTGATCAGTGCATGACAGCTACGCCAACAGTGCATAATCAGTTACGTGATCAATGCATGATCAGCCACGTGATCAGTGCATGATAGCCATGTAAACAGTGCATGAACACGTACGTGTTCAGTTAGTGCACACTCACATGATCAGTGCATGATACACACGTGATCAGTGTATGATCAACCACGTGATTAGTGCATAATCCACACCATGATTACTGCATGATCAGCCACGTGATCAGTGTATGATCAGCCACGTGATCAGTGCAATATGAGCCACGTGATCATTGCATGCAGAGTCATGTGATCAGTGTATGATCAGCTTCATGATCATTGCATGATCAGCCACGTGATCAGTGCATGGTCAGGCTCGTGATCAGTGCATGTTCAGTCATGTGATCATTGTATGATCATCCACGTGATCAGTGCATGATCAGCCACGTGATCACTGTATTATCAGCCACGTGATCACTGCATGATCCACAACGTGATCAGTGCATGATCAGCCACGTGATCAGGGTATGATCAGCCACGTGTTTAGTGCACGATCACCCACCGTGAGCCAGTGCTCATAAGCCATGTGATTAGTGCATGCATTGTCACGTGATCAGTGTATGATCAGCTTCGGGATCAGTGCATAATCAGCCAGTGATCAGTGCATGATCAGGCCCATGAAGAGAGCATGATTAGTCATGTGATCTGTGTATGATAGCCATGTGATCAGTGCATATTCAGCCCACGTGATCAGTGCATGATCAGGCACGTGATCAGTGGATGATCAGTCACCTGATCAGTGCATGATCATGCACGTGATCAGTGCATGATCAGGCACGGGATCAGTGCATGATCAGTCACGTGATCAGTGTATGATCAGCCACGTGATCAGTGCATGATAAGCCACGTGACTAGTGTATGATCAGTCACGTGATCAGTTCATGCATAGCCACTTTATCAGTGCATGGTCAGTCACGTGATTAGTGCATGATTTGTCACCTGATCAGTGTATAATATCCACGTGATCATTTCATGCGCTGTCATGTGATCAGTGCATGGTACGGAACGTGATCAGTGCATGATTAGTCACGTGATCAGTGCATGTGCAGTCATGTGATCAGTGCATGACAGCTACGCAATCAGTGCATAATTAGTCACGTGATCAATGCATGATCAGCCACGTGATCAGTGCATGATAGGCACGTCAACAGTGCATGACATAGGTACGTGTTCAGTTAATGCGAAGTCATGTGACCAGTGCATGATAGACACGTGATCAGTGCATGATAGCCACGTGATCAGTGCATGTGCAGTCACGTGATCATTGTATGATCAGCCCACGTGAACAGTGCATGATCAGCCATGTGATCAGTGTATGATCAAGCACGTGATCACTGCATGATCAGTCACGTGATCATAGCATGCGCAGTCATGTGATCAGTGCATGACAGCTACGCCATCAGTGCATAATCAGTTACGTGATCAATGCATGATCAGCACGTGATCAGTGCATGATTTCCACGTAAACAGTGCATGAACAGGTACGTGTTCAGTACATGCGCAGTCACGTGATCAGTGCATGATAGACAAGTAATCAGTGCATGATAGCCACGTGATCAGTGCATGATCGGTCACGTGATCAGTGCTGCCCAGTCACGTGAACAGTGTAGGATCAGCCACGTGATCAGTGCATGATAGCCAGCTGATCAGTGCATGGTAAGCAACGTGATTAGTGGCATGATTAGCCACGTTATCAGTGCATGATCAGCCACGTGATCACTGTATGATCAGCCACGTGATCAGTCCATGTGCAGTCATGTGATCAGTGTATGATCAGTCATGTGTTCAGTGAATGATAGACAAGTGATCAATGCATGATATCTACGTGATCAGTGCATGCTCAGGTCACATGAGCAGTGCATGATCAGCCCGTGATCAGTGCATGACAGCCACGTTCTCATTGCCTTCAATTATGTGGTCAGTGAATGCAGTCACGTTATTCGTGCATGGTAGACACGTGATCAGTGTATTGATCAGCCACGTGTTCAGATGCATGATAGACACGTGATCAGTGCATGAAGCCACGTAACTCATTGCATACAACTTACGTTAACAGTGCATGTTGCAGTCACGTGATCAGTGTTATGGATACGACATGTGATCAGTGAATGATCAGTCACGTGATCAGTGCCTGACCCAGAACGTGATCAGTGTATGATCATCCACATGGATCAGTGGCATGCGCAGTCCCCGGTGATTCAGTGCATTATAACCACGTGATCAGCTCTTGGATTAGTCCACATGATCACCCATTCAGACAACGGAATCACTGGCAATGCTAAGTCACGTGGATCCAGTTCATGATCACCACGTGATCAGTGCATGCTCCGCAGATGTGATTAGTGCATGATCAGCCACTTGGTTAGTGTATGATTAACCACGTGATCAGTGCATTATCTGCCACATGATCAGTGCATGATCTGCCACGTAATCAATGCATGCACTGTCACGTGATCAGTGTAAGATCAGCTTCGTGATCAGTGCATGATTAGTTACGTGATCAATGTATGATTAGCCACGTGATCAGTGCATGATAGCCACGTGATCAGTGCATGATCAGTCACGTGATCATGGCATGTGAACGCATGTGATCAGTGCATGACAGCCTACGCAATCAGTGCATAATCATTCACGTGATCAATGCATGATCAGCCACGTGATCAGTGCATGATAGCCACGAAAACAGTGCATGAACAGGTCCGTAATCAGTTCAAGCGCAGTCACGTGATCAGTGCATGATAGCCACGTGAACCGTGCATGATCTGTCACGTGATCAGTGTATGCACAGTCACGTGATCAGTGTATGAGCAGCCACGTGATCAGTGCAATATGAGCCAAGTGATCAGTGCATGCACAGTCATGTGGTCAGTGTATGATCAACTTCATGATCAGTGCAAGATTAGCCACGTGATCAGTGCATGCTCAACCTCGTGATCAGTGCATGATCAGTCATGTGATCATTGTATGATCATCCACGTGATCAGTACATGATAGTCACGTAAACAGTGCATGAACAGGTACGTGTTCAGTACATGCGCAGTCACGTGATCAGTGCATGACAGACAAGTGATCAGTGCATGATAGCCACGTGATCAGTGCATGATCGGTTACGTGATCAGTGCATGCGCAGTCACGTGATCAGTGTATGATCAGCCACGTGATCAGTGCATGATAGCCACCTGATTAGTGCATTGTAAGCAACGTGATTAGTGCATGATTAGCCACGTTATCACCCATGATCAGCGAGGTTATCAGTGCATGATCAGCCATGTGATCAGTTGC
>NW_020191349.1:0-43571 GCF_002263795.3 Bos taurus
CACCACCATCCGCTCTCTCTGTCAAATAGTTAACTTACAGCTCCAATTCATAAAGTTCCTTGTCATTCCTCCTTTAACTTCCAGCTGAGTCTCCATCTGGAGCGCGGAACCCACCACGATTACTAATTATGCCTGGCTGCTAAGACCCACTCGAGAAGGTGTCTAGGGTGAGGCACCTTTCGTTATTCGAGAGGGCGCCTGCGGCTACGTAAGTGGTGCAAACTTCATGTCTTGAAGTTTGATTGGTCTTCCCGTAAACCAAGCTACTCAGTCTCTTTTCTCCCCCGAATTTTTCCTACTGAGCTCTCCTCTACTATTATTCTTGACATCTCTGATTAGCATATAAATAGTCGCCTAGGCCATCTCTCCTTCGAATACCTTGGATCAGCTGGGGCTGGCGCCGGGCAGGTGGAGCCCGAACAGGGACCTCAGGAGGCAATACTCAAAGAGCTGTGCAGACACGAACCACGCAATCAGCAGGCAATAAGCATGGAGGTCAGCAGTGACGAATCATGCTGCTCAACTGGCATATCAAGCAGGTGACCAGGAGGAATCACGCAGCTCAGCTGGTAAATTGTCAAGCAGATGACCGACAGGAATCACGCAGCTCAGCTGGCATTGTCATGCACATGAGCCGGCAGGAATCACGCAGCTCGCAGGCCCTGATCACGTGACTCTGCAGGCACTGATCAGTGGCTGATCAAGTCAGATAACGTGACTCAGCATGCACTAATCCGTGGCATCATGCACTGATCACGTGACTGCTCATGCACTGATGATGTGGCTGCTCAGGCACTGATCACATGGCTCATCATGCACTTATCACGTGTTAATCAGGCAATGATCAGTGACTGACAGGCGCTGATCATGGACTGTGCACGCACTGATCACGTGGCTATCATGCACTGATCACGTGACTTCACAAGGACTGATGACATGGCTGATCGTGCACTGATCACGTGTTTATCAGACAGTGATCAGTGACTGACAGGCGCTCATCATGGACTGTGCACGCACTGATCAGTTGGCTGATCACGAACTGACTTCCTGACTGTGCAGGCAGTGATCACGTGGGCTGGTCGTTCACTGATCACGTGTTTATCATCCGGTGATCACGTGACTGAGAGGCGCTGATCACGTGACTGGTGCGTCAGTGATCACGTGGCTGATCATGCACTGATATCGTGAGTGAGCATGCACTGATCATGTGCCGGGAGCCGGGGAGGACTTCCATTCTGACAAAGGTCATGAGGAAGGAGGCTCGGCATACGCAAGATGCGGGATCGAGCCCAGGGGTCCACCCGGATATTCTCGAGCATCTCCCCCCCAAAAAACCAGAGTCTGCCTACTGTATTGCTTTGTGCACTCACCTCTGGATTTCACTGGGGCTGAACCCACCACCATCTCGCTCTCTCTGTCAAAGAGTTAACTTACAGTCCAATTCATAAAGTTCCTTGTCATTCTTCCCTTTAACTTCCAGCTGAGTCTCCATCTGGAGCGCGGAACCCACCACGCTTACTAATTATGCCTGGGCTGCTAAGACCCACTCGAGAAGGTGTCTAGGGTGAGGCACCTTTCGTTATTCGAGAGGGCGCTGCGGCCTACGTAAGTGGTGCAAACTTCATGTCTTGAAGTTTAATTGGTCTCCGCGTAAACCAAGCTACTCAGTCTCTTTTCTCCACCGAATTTTCCTACTGAGCTCTCCTCATACTATTATTCTTGACATCTCTGATTAGCATATAAATAGTCGCCTAGGCCATCTCTCCTTCGAATACCCTGGATCAGCTGGGGCTGGTCCCCGGCAGGTGGCGACCGAACAGGGACCTCAGGAGGCAATACTCAAAGAGCTGAGCAGACACGAACCACGCAATCAGCAGACAATAAGCATGGAGGTCAGCAGTGACGAATCATGCTGCTCAACTGGCAATAATCAAGCAGGTGACCAGGCAGGAATCACGCAGCTCAGCTGGCAATTGTCATGCAGATGAGCCGGCAGGAATCGACGCAGCTCAAGCTGGCCTGATCACGTGGATCTGCAGGCAGTTAGTTCACCAGTGGCTGATAAAGTACAGATACGTGACCTGAGCATGCACTGATTAGTGGGTTATCATGCCTGATCACGTATAATGAGCATAAGCACTGATGACCTGGCGGGATCAGGCACTGATCACATGGAGCTCATCATGCACTGATCAGTGTTTTATCAAGGCAATATCAGTGACTGACAGCGCGCTGATCATGGGCCTGTGCACGCACTGATCACGTGGCCCTATCATTGCACTGATCACGTGACTGCGCATACGCACTGATGACCGTGGCTGTTCGGGGCACTGATCAACGTGTTTATCAGGCAGTGATCAGTGAACTGACAGGCGCTGATCATGGGACTGTGCACGCACTGATCACAGTGGCTGATCAGGAACTGGCCACCTGACTGCGCATGCAGTGATCACGTGGCTGGTCTTCACTGATCACGTGTTTATTCACCCTGGTGATCCCGTGACTGAGAGGCGCTGATCACGTGACTGTGCCGTCAGTGATCACGTGGCTGATCATGCACTGATATCGTGAGTGAGCATGCACTGATCATGTGCCGGGAGCCGGGGAGGCCTTCCACTCTGGACAAAGGTCATGAGGAAGGAGGCTCGGCATACGCAAATGCGGGATCGAGCCTCAGGAGTCCACCCGGATATTCTCGAGCATCTCCCCCCAAAAAAACCCAGAGTCTGCCTACTGTATTGCTTTGTGCTCTCACCTCTGATTTCACTGGGGGCTGTCCCCCACCACCATCTCGCTCTCTCTGTCAAAGAGTTAACTTACAGCTCCAATTCATAAAGTTCCTTGTCATTCTTCGCTTTAACTTCCAGCTGAGTCTCCATCTGGAGCGCGGCACCCACCACGCTTACTAATTATGCCTGGGCTGCTAAGACCCACTGGAGAAGGTGTCTAGGGTGAGGCACCTTCCGCCATTCGAGAGGGCGCCTGCGGCCTACGTAAGTGGTCCAAACTTCATGTCTTGAAGTTTGATTGGTCTTCCGCGTAAACCAAGCTACTCAGTTTCTTTTCTCCACCGAATTTTCCTACTGAGCTCTCCTCATACTATTATTCTTGACATCTCTGATTAGCATATAAATAGTCGCGTAGGCCATCTCTCCATCGAATACCCTGGGTCAGGTCGGGCTGGTCCCCGGCAGGCGGCGCCCGAACAGGGACCTCAGGAGGCAATACTCAAAGAGCTGTGCAGACACGAACCACGCAATCAGCAGGCAATAAGCATGGAGGTCAGCAGTGACGAATCATGCTGCTCAACTGGCAATAATCAAGCAGGTGACCAGGCAGGAATCACGCAGCTCAGCTGGCAATTGTCATGCAGATGAGCCGGCAGGAATCACGCAGCTCAGCAGGCCCTGATCACGTGACTCTGCAGGCACTGTTCACGTGGCTGATAAAGTACAGATCACGTGACTGAGCATGCACTGATCACGTGGCTATCATGCACTGATCACGTGACTTCGCATGCATGATGACCTGGCGGATCAGGCACTGATCACATGGCTCATCATGCACTGATCACGTGTTTATCAGGCAATGATAAGTGACTGGACAGGCGCTGATCATGGGCCTGTGCACGCACTGATCACGTGGCTATCATGCACTGATCACGTGACTGCGCACTGCCACTGATGACGTGGCTGTTCGGGCACTGATCACGTGTTTATCAGGCAGTGATCAGTGACTGACAGGCGCTGATCATGGGACTGTGCACCCACTGATCACGTGGCTGATCAGGAACTGGCCACCTGACTGCGCATGCAGTGATCACGTGGCTGGTCGTTCACTGATCACGTGTTTATCACCCGGTGATCCCGTGACTGAGAGGCGCTGATCACGTGACTGGGCCGTCAGTGATCACGTCGCTGATCATGCACTGATATCGTGAGTGAGCATGCACTGATCATGTGCCGGGAGCCGGGGAGGCCTTCCACTCTGGACAAAGGTCATGAGGAAGGAGGCTCGGCATACGCAAATGCGGGATCGAGCCTCAGGAGTCCACCCGGATATTCTCGAGCATCTCCCCCCCAAAAAAACCAGAGTCTGCCTACTGTATTGCTTTGTGCTCTCACCTCTGATTTCACTGGGGGCTGACCCCACCACCATCTCGCTCTGTCTGTCAAAGAGTTAACTTACAGCTCCAATTCATAAAGTTCCTTGTCATTCTTCGCTTTAACTTCCAGCTGAGTCTCCGTCTGGAGCGCGGCACCCACCACGCTTACTAATTATGCCTGGGCTGCTAAGACCCACTCGAGAAGGTGTCTAGGGTGAGGCACCTTCCGCCATTCGAGAGGGCGCCTGCGGCCTACGTAAGTGGTCCAAACTTCATGTCTTGAAGTTTGATTGGTCTTCCGCGTAAACCAAGCTACTCAGTTTCTTTTCTCCACCGAATTTTCCTACTGAGCTCTCCTCATACTATTATTCTTGACATCTCTGATTAGCATATAAATAGTCGCCTAGGCCATCTCTCCATCGAATACCCTGGATCAGGTCGGGCTGGTCCCCGGCAGGCGGCGCCCGAACAGGGACCTCAGGGGGCAATACTCAAAGAGCTGTGCAGACACGAACCACGCAATCAGCAAGCAATAAGCATGGAGCTCAGCAGTGACGAATCATGCTGCTCAACTCTCAATAATAAAGCAGGTGACCAGGCAGGAATCACGCAGCTCAGTTGGCAATTGTCAAGCAGATGAGCCGGCAGGAATCACGCAGCTCAGCAGGCCCTGATCACGTGACTCTGCAGTCACTGATCACGTGGCTGATCAAGTACAGATCACGTGACTGAACATGCACTGATCACGTGGCTATCATGCACTGATGACCTGACTGCTCATGCACTGATGACGTGGCTGCTCAGGCACTGATCACATGGCTCATCATGCACTTATCACGTGTTTATCAGGCAATGATCAGTGACTGACAGGCGCTGATCATGGGACTGTGCACGCACTGATCACATGGCTATCATGCACTGATCACGTGACTTCACATGGACTGATGACATGGCTAATCGGGCACTGATCATGTGTTTATCAGACAGTGATCAGTGACTGACAGGCGCTCATCATGGGACTGTGCACGCACTGATCACGTGGCTGATCAGGAACTGACTTCCTGACTGTGCAGGCAGTGATCACGTGGCTGGTCGTTCACTGATCGGGTGTTTATCATCCGGTGATCACGTGACTGAGAGGCGCTGATTACGTGACTGTGTCGTCAGTGATCACGTGGCTGATCATGCACTGATATCGTGACTGAGCATGCACTGATCATGTGCCGGGAGCCGGGGAGGACTTCCATTATGGACAAAGGTCATGAGGAAGGAGGCTCGGCATACGCAAATGCGGGATCGAGCCTCAGGGGTCCACCCGGATATTCTCGAGCATCTCCCCCCAAAAAAACCCAGAGTCTGCCTACTGTATTGCTTTGTGCACTCACCTCTGATTTCACTGGGGGCTGAACCCCACCACCATCTCGCTCTCTCTGTCAAAGAGTTAACTTACAGCTCCAATTCATAAAGTTCCTTGTCATTCTTCCCTTTAACTTCCAGCTGAGTCTCCATCTGGAGCGCGGAACCCACCACGCTTACTAATTATGCCTGGGCTGCTAAGACCCACTCGAGAAGGTGTCTAGGGTGAGGCACCTTTCGTTATTCGAGAGGGCGCCTGCGGCCTACGTAAGTGGTGCTTGCTTCATGTCTTGAAGTTTAATTGGTCTTCCGCGTAAACCAAGCTACTCAGTCTCTTTTCTCCACCGAATTTTCCTACTGAGCTCTCCTCATACTATTATTCTTGACATCTCTGATTAGCATATAAATAGTCGCCTAGGCCTATCTCTCCTTCGAATACCCTGGATCATCTGGGGCTGGTCCCCGGCAGGTGGCGCCCGAACAGGGACCTCAGGAGGCAATACTCAAAGAGCTGAGCAGACACGAACCACGCAATCAGCAGGCAATAAGCATGGAGGTCAGCAGTGACGAATCATGCTGCTCAACTGGCAATAATCAAGCAGGTGACCAGGCAGGAATCACGCAGCTCAGCTGGCAATTGTCAAGCAGATGAGCCGGCAGGAATCACGCAGCTCAGCTGGCAATTGTCATGCAGATGAGCCGGCAGGAATCACGGAGCTCAGCAGGCCCTGATCACGTGACTCTGCAGGCACTGATCACGTGGCTGATCAAGTACAGATCACGTGACTGAGCATGCACTGATCACGTGGCTATCATGCACTGATCACGTGACTGGGCATGCACTGATGACGTGGCTGCTCAGGCACTGATCACGTGTTTATCAGGCAGTGATCAGTGACTGACAGGCGCTGATCATGGGACTGTGCACGCACTGATCACGTGGCTGATCAGGAACTGGCCACCTGACTGCGCATGCAGTGATCATGTGGCTGGTCGTTCACTGATCACGTGTTTATCACCCGGTGATCCCGTGACTGAGAGGTGCTGATCACGTGACTGTGCCGTCAGTGATCACGTGGCTGATCATGCACTGATATCGTGAGTGAGCATGCACTGATCATGTGCCGGGAGCCGGGGAGGCCTTCCACTGTGGACAAAGGTCATGAGGAAGGAGGCTCGGCATATGCAAATGCGGGATCGAGGCTCAGGGGTCCACCCGGATATTCTCGAGCATCTCCCCCAGAAAAAAACCAGAGTCTGCCTACTGTATTGCTTTGTGCACTCACCTCTGATTTCACTGGGGGCTGTCCCCCACCACCATCTCGCTCTCTCTGTCAAAGAGTTAACTTACAGCTCCAATTCATAAAGTTCCTTGTCATTCTTCCCTTTAACTTCCAGCTGAGTCTCCATCTGGAGCGCGGAACCCACCACGATTACTAATTATGCCTGGGCTGCTAAGACCCACTCGAGAAGGTGTCTAGGGTGAGGCACCTTTCGTTATTCGAGAGGGCGCCTGCGGCCTACGTAAGTGGTGCAAACTTCATGTCTTGAAGTTTAAATGGTCTTCCGCGTAAACCAAGCTACTGAGTCTCTTTTCTCCACTGAATTTTCCTACTGAGCTCTCCTCATACTATTATTCTTGACATCTCTGATTAGCATATAAATAGTCGCCTAGGCCATCTCTCCTTCGAATACCCTGGATCAGCTGGGGCTGGCGCCGGGCAGGTGGCGACCGAACAGGGACCTCAGGAGGCAATACTCAAAGAGCTGTGCAGACACGAACCACGCAATCAGCAGGCAATAAGCATGGAGGTCAGCAGTGACGAATCATGCTGCTCAACTGGCAATAATCAAGCAGGTGACCAGGCAGGAATCACGCAGCTCAGCTGGAAATTGTCATGCACATGAGCCGGCAGGAATCACGCAGCTCAGCAGGCCCTGATCACGTGATTCTGCAGGCACTGATCACGTGGCTGATCAAGTCAGATAACGTGACTCAGCATGCACTAATCACGTGGCTATCATGCACTGATCACGTGACTGCTCATGCACTGATGTCGTGGCTGCTCAGGCACTGATCACATGGCTCATCATGCACTTATCACGTGTTTATCAGGCAATGATCAGTGACTGACAGGCGCTGATCATGGGACTGTGCACGAACTGATCACGTGGCTATCATGCACTGATCACGTTTCTTCACATGGACTGATGACATGGCTGATCGGGCACTGATCACGTGGTTATCAGACAGTGATCAGTGACTGACAGGCCCTCATCATGGGACTGTGCACGCACTGATCAGGTGGCTGATCAGGAACTGACTTCCTGACTGTGCAGGCAGTGATCACGTGGCTGGTCGTTCACTGATCGGGTGTTTATCATCCGGTGATCACGTGACTGAGAGGCGCTGATCACGTGACTGTGCCGTCAGTGATCAGGTGGCTGATCATGCACTGATATCGTGAGTGAGCATGCACTGATCATGTGCCGGGAGTCGGGGAGGACTTCCATTCTGGACAAAGGTCATGAGGAAGGAGGCTCGGCATACGCAAATGCGGGATCGAGCCTCAGGGGTCCACCCGGATATTCTCGAGCATCTCCCCCCCAAAAAAACCAGAGTCTTCCTACTGTATTGCTTTGTGCACTCACCTCTGATTTCACTGGGGGCTGAACCCCACCACCATCTCGCTCTCTCTGTCAAAGAGTTAACTTACAGCTCCAATTCATAAAGTTCCTTGTCATTCTTCCCTTTAACTTCCAGCTGAGTCTCCATCTGGAGCGCGGAATCCACCACAATTACTAATTATGCCTGGGCTGCTAAGACCCACTCGAGAAGGTGTCTAGGGTGAGGCACCTTTCGTTATTCGAGAGGGCACCTGCGGCCTACGTAAGTGGTGCAAACTTCATGTCTTGTAGTTTAATTGGTCTTCCGCGTAAACCAAGCTACTCAGTCTCTTTTCTCCACCGAATTTTCCTACTGAGCTCTCCTCATACTATTATTCTTGACATCTCTGATTAGCATATAAATAGTCGCCTAGGCCATCTCTCCTTCGAATACCCTGGATCAGCTGGGGCTGGTCCCCAGCAGGTGGCGACCGAACAGGGACCTCAGGAGGAAATACTCAAAGAGCTGAGCAGACACGAACCACGCAATCAGCAGGCAATAAGCATGGCGGTCAGCAGTGACGAATCATGCTGCTCAACTGGCAATAATCAAGCAGGTGACCAGGCAGGAATCACGCAGCTCAGCTGGCAATTGTCAAGCAGATGAGCCGGCAGGAATCACGCAGCTCAGCTGGCAATTGTCATGCAGATGAGCCGGCAGGAATCACGCAGCTCAGCAGGCCCTGATCACGTGACTCTGCAGGCACTGATCACGTGGCTGATCAAGTACAGATCACGTGACTGAGCATGCACTGATCACGTGGCTATCATGCACTGATCACGTGACTGGGCATGCACTGATGACGTGGCTGCTCAGGCACTGATCACGTGTTTATCAGGCAGTGATCAGTGACTGACAGGCGCTGATCATGGGACTGTGCACGCACTGATCACGTGGCTGATCAGGAACTGGCCACCTGACTGCGCATGCAGTGATCATGTGGCTGGTCGTTCACTGATCACGTGTTTATCACCCGGTGATCCCGTGACTGAGAGGTGCTGATCACGTGACTGTGCCGTCAGTGATCACGTGGCTGATCATGCACTGATATCGTGAGTGAGCATGCACTGATCATGTGCCGGGAGCCGGGGAGGCCTTCCACTGTGGACAAAGGTCATGAGGAAGGAGGCTCGGCATACGCAAATGCGGGATCGAGCCTCAGGGGTCCACCCGGATATTCTCGAGCATCTCCCCCACAAAAAAACCAGAGTCTGCCTACTGTATTGCTTTGTGCACTCACCTCTGATTTCACTGGGGGCTGTCCCCCACCACCATCTCGCTCTCTCTGTCAAAGAGTTAACTTACAGCTCCAATTCATAAAGTTCCTTGTCATTCTTCCCTTTAACTTCCAGCTGAGTCTCCATCTGGAGCGCGGAACCCACCACGATTACTAATTATGCCTGGGCTGCTAAGACCCACTCGAGAAGGTGTCTAGGGTGAGGCACCTTTCGTTATTCGAGAGGGCGCCTGCGGCCTACGTAAGTGGTGCAAACTTCATGTCTTGAAGTTTAAATGGTCTTCCGCGTAAACCAAGCTACTGAGTCTCTTTTCTCCACCGAATTTTCCTACTGAGCTCTCCTCATACTATTATTCTTGACATCTCTGATTAGCATATAAATAGTCGCCTAGGCCATCTCTCCTTCGAATACCCTGGATCAGCTGGGGCTGGCGCCGGGCAGGTGGCGACCGAACAGGGACCTCAGGAGGCAATACTCAAAGAGCTGTGCAGACACGAACCACGCAATCAGCAGGCAATAAGCATGGAGGTCAGCAGTGACGAATCATGCTGCTCAACTGGCAATAATCAAGCAGGTGACCAGGCAGGAATCACGCAGCTCAGCTGGAAATTGTCATGCACATGAGCCGGCAGGAATCACGCAGCTCAGCAGGCCCTGATCACGTGATTCTGCAGGCACTGATCACGTGGCTGATCAAGTCAGATAACGTGACTCAGCATGCACTAATCACGTGGCTATCATGCACTGATCACGTGACTGCTCATGCACTGATGTCGTGGCTGCTCAGGCACTGATCACATGGCTCATCATGCACTTATCACGTGTTTATCAGGCAATGATCAGTGACTGACAGGCGCTGATCATGGGACTGTGCACGAACTGATCACGTGGCTATCATGCACTGATCACGTTTCTTCACATGGACTGATGACATGGCTGATCGGGCACTGATCACGTGGTTATCAGACAGTGATCAGTGACTGACAGGCGCTCATCATGGGACTGTGCACGCACTGATCAGGTGGCTGATCAGGAACTGACTTCCTGACTGTGCAGGCAGTGATCACGTGGCTGATCGTTCACTGATCGGGTGTTTATCATCCGGTGATCACGTGACTGAGAGGCGCTGATCACGTGACTGTGCCGTCAGTGATCACGTGGCTGATCATGCACTGATATCGTGAGTGAGCATGCACTGATCATGTGCCGGGAGTCGGGGAGGACTTCCATTCTGGACAAAGGTCATGAGGAAGGAGGCTCGGCATACGCAAATGCGGGATCGAGCCTCAGGGGTCCACCCGGATATTCTCGAGCATCTCCCCCCCAAAAAAACCAGAGTCTTCCTACTGTATTGCTTTGTGCACTCACCTCTGATTTCACTGGGGGCTGAACCCCACCACCATCTCGCTCTCTCTGTCAAAGAGTTAACTTACAGCTCCAATTCATAAAGTTCCTTGTCATTCTTCCCTTTAACTTCCAGCTGAGTCTCCATCTGGAGCGCGGAACCCACCACGATTACTAATTATGCCTGGGCTGCTAAGACCCACTCGAGAAGGTGTCTAGGGTGAGGCACCTTTCGTTATTCGAGAGGGCGCCTGCGGCCTAGGTAAGTGGTGCAAACTTCATGTCTTGTAGTTTAATTGGTCTTCCGCGTAAACCAAGCTACTCAGTCTCTTTTCTCCACCGAATTTTCCTACTGAGCTCTCCTCATACTATTATTCTTGACATCTCTGATTAGCATATAAATAGTCGCCTAGGCCATCTCTCCTTCGAATACCCTGGATCAGCTGGGGCTGGTCCCCGGCAGGTGGCGACCGAACAGGGACCTCAGGAGGAAATACTCAAAGAGCTGAGCAGACACGAACCACGCAATCAGCAGGCAATAAGCATGGCAGTCAGCAGTGACGAATCATGCTGCTCAACTGGCAATAATCAAGCAGGTGACCAGGCAGGAATCACGCAGCTCAGCTGGCAATTATCATGCAGATGAGCCGGCAGGAATCACGCAGCTCAGCAGGCCCTGATCACGTGACTCTGCAGGCACTGATCACGTGGCTGATCAAGTACAGATCACGTGACTGAGCATGCACTGATCACGTGGCTATCATGCACTGATGACGTGGCTGCTCAGGCACTGATCACATGGCTCATCATGCACTGATCACGTGTTTATCAGGCAATGATCAGTGACTGACAGGCGCTGATCATTGGCCTGTGCACGCACTGATCACGTGGCTATCATGCACTGATCACGTGACTGCGCATGCACTGATGACGTGGCTGTTCGGGCACTGATCACGTGTTTATCAGGCAGTGATCAGTGACTGACAGGCGCTGATCATGGGCCTGTGCACGCACTGATCACGTGGCTGATCAGGAACTTGCCACCTGACTGCGCATGCAGTGTTCACGTGGCTGGTCGTTCACTGATCACGTGTTTATCACCCGGTGATCCCGTGACTGAGAGGCGCTGATCACGTGACTGTGCCGTCAGTGATCACGTGGCTGATCATGCACTGATATCGTGAGTGAGCATGCACTGATCATGTGCCGGGAGCCGGGGAGGCCTTCCACTCTGGACAGAGGTCATGAGGAAGGAGGCTCGGCATACTCAAATGCGGGATCGAGCCTCAGGAGTCCACCCGGATATTCTCGAGCATCTCCCCCCCAAAAAAACCAGAGTCTGCCTACTGTATTCCTTTGTGCTCTCACCTCTGATTTCACTGGGAGCTGTCCCCCACCACCATCTCGCTCTGTCTGTCAAAGAGTTAACTTACAGCTCCAATTCATAAAGTTCCTTGTCATTCTTCCCTTTAACTTCCAGCTGAGTCTCCATCTAGAGGGCGGAACCCACCACGATTACTAATTATGCCTGGGCTGCTAAGACCCAGTCGAGAAGGTGTCTAGGGTGAGGCACCTTCCGCCATTCGAGAGGGTGCCTGCGGCCTACGTAAGTGGTCCAAACTTCATGTCTTGAAGTTTGATTGGTCTTCCGCGTAAACCAAGCTACTCAGTCTCTTTCTCCACCGAATTTTCCTACTGAGCTCTCCTCATACTATTATTCTTGACATCTCTGATTAGCATATAAATAGTCGCCTAGGCCATCTCTCCATCGAATACCCTGGATCAGGTCGGGCTGATCCCCGGCAGGCGGCGCCCGAACAGGGACCTCAGGAGGCAATACTCAAAGAGCTGTGCAGACACGAACCACGCAATCAGCAGGCAATAAGCATGGAGCTCAGCAGTGACGAATCATGCTGCTCAACTGGCAATAATCAAGCAGGTGACCAGGCAGGAATCACGCAGCTCAGCTGGCAATTGTCAAGCAGATGAGCCGGCAGGAATCACGCAGCTCAGCTGGCAATTATCATGCAGATGAGCCGGCAGGAATCACGCAGCTCAGCAGGCCCTGATCACGTGACTCTGCAGGCACTGATCACGTGGCTGATCAAGTACAGGTCACGTGACTGAGCATGCACTGATCACGTGGCTATCATGCACTGATCACGTGACTGCGCATGCACTGATGACGTGGCTGCTCAGGCACTGATCACATGGCTCATCATGTACTGATGACCTGTTTATCAGGCAATGCTCAGTGACTGACAGGCGCTGATCATGGGCCTGTGCACGCACTGATCACGTGACTATCATGCACTGATCACGTGACTGCGCATGCACTGATGATGTGGCTGTTCGGGCACTGATCACGTGTTTATCAGGCAGTGATCAGTGACTGACAGGCGCTGATCATGGGACTGTGCACGCACTGATCACGTGGCTGATCAGGAACTGGCCACCTGACTGCGCATGCAGTGATCACGTGGCTGGTTGTTCACTGATCACGTGTTTATCACCCGGTGATCCCGTGACTGAGAGGCGCTGATCACGTGACTGTGCCGTCAGTGATCACGTGGCTGATCATGCACTGATATCGTGAGTGAGCATGCACTGATCATGTGCCGGGAGCCGGGGAGGCCTTCCACTGTGGACAAAGGTCATGAGGAAGGAGGCTCGGCATACGCAAATGCGGGATCGAGCCTCAGGAGTCCACCCGGATATTCTCGAGCATCTCCCCCCCAAAAAAACCAGAGTCTGCCTACTGTATTGCTTTGTGCTCTCACCTCTGATTTCACTGGGGGCTGTCCCCCACCACCATCTCGCTCTGTCTGTCAAAGAGTTAACTTACAGCTCCAATTCATAAAGCTCCTTGTCATTCTTCCCTTTAACTTCCAGCTGAGTCTCCATCTGGAGCGCGGCACCCACCACGCTTACTAATTATGCCTGGGCTGCTAAGACGCACTCGAGAAGGTATCTAGTGTGAGGCACCTTCCGCTATTCCAGAGGGCGCCTGCGGCGTACGTAAGTGGTCCAAACTTCATGTCTTGAAGTTTGATTGGTCTTCCGCGTATACCAAGTTACTGAGTCTCTTTTCTCCACCGAATTTTCCTATTGAGCTCTCCTCATACTATTATTCTTGGCATCTCTGATTAGCATATAAATAGTCGCCTAGGCCATCTCTCCTTCGAATACCCTGGATCAGCTGGGGCTGGTCCCCGGCAGGTGGCGCCCGAACAGGGACCTCAGGAGGCAATACTCAAAGAGCTGAGCAGACACGAACCACGCAATCAGCAGGCAATAAGCATGGAGGTCAGCAGTGACGAATCATGCTGCTCAACTGGCAATAATCAAGCAGGTGACCAGGCAGGAATCACGCAGCTCAGCTGGCAATTGTCATGCAGATGAACCGACAGGAATCACGCAGCTCAGCTGGCAATTGTCATGCAGATGAGGCGGCAGGAATCACGCACCTCAGCAGGCCCTGATCAAGTGACTCTGCAGGCACTGATGACGTGGCTGATCAAGTACAGATCAAGTGACTGAGCATGCACTGATCACGTGCCTGCGCATGCACTGATGACTTGGCTGCTCAGGCACTGACCACATGGCTCATCATGCACTGATCACGTGTTTATCAGGCAATGATCAGTGACTGACAGGCGCTGATCATGGGCCTGTGCACGAACTGATCACGTGGCTATCATGCACTGATCACGTGACTGCGCATGCACTGATGACGTGGCTGTTCGGGCTTTGATCACGTGTTTATCAGGCAGTGATCAGTGACTGACAGGCGATGATCATGGGACTCTGCACGCACTGATCACGTGGCTGATCAGGAACTGGTCACCTGACTGCGCATGCAGTGATCACGTGGCTGGTCGTTCACTGATCACGTGTTTATCATCCGGTGATCCCGTGACTGGCAGGCGCTGATCACGTGACTGTGCCGTCAGTGATCACGTGGCTGATCATGCACTGATATCGTGAGTGAGCATGCACTGATCATGTGCCGGAAGCCGGGGAGGCCTTCCACTCTGGACAAAGGTCATGACGAAGGAGGCTCGGCATACGCAAATGCGGGATCGAGCCTCAGGAGTCCACCCGGATATTCTCGAGCATCTCCCCCCAAAAAAACCAGAGTCTGCCTACTGTATTGCTTTGTGCTCTCACCTCTGATTTCACTGGGGGCTGTCCCCCACCACCATCTCGCTCTGTCTGTCAAAGAGTTAACTTACAGCTCCAATTCATAAAGTTCCTTGTCATTCTTCCCTTTAACTTCCAGCTGAGTCTCCATCTGGAGCGCGGAACCCACCACGATTACTAATTATGCCTGGGCTGCTAAGACCCACTCGAGAAGGTGTCTAGGGTTAGGCACCTTTCGTTATTCGAGAGGGCTCCTGCGGCCTACGTAAGTGGTGCAAACTTCATGTCTTGAAGTTTGATTGGTCTTCCCCGTAAACCAAGCTACTGAGTCTCTTTTCTCCCCCGAATTTTCCTACTGAGCTCTCCTCATACTATTATTCTTGACATCTCTGATTAGCATATAAATAGTCGCCTAGGCCATCTCTCCTTCGAATACCTTGGATCAGCTGGGGCTGGCGCCGGGCAGGTGGAGCCCGAACAGGGACCTCAGGAAGCAATACTCAAAGAGCTGTGCAGACACGAACCACGCAATCAGCAGGCAATAAGCATGGCAGTCAGCAGTGACGAATCATGCTGCTCAACTGGCAATAATCAAGCAGGTGACCAGGCAGGAATCACGCAGCTCAGCTGGCAATTATCATGCAGATGAGCCGGCAGGAATCACGCAGCTCAGCAGGCCCTGATCACGTGACTCTGCAGGCACTGATCACGTGGCTGATCAAGTACAGATCACGTGACTGAGCATGCACTGATCACGTGGCTATCATGCACTGATGACGTGGCTGCTCAGGCACTGATCACATGGCTCATCATGCACTGATCACGTGTTTATCAGGCAATGATCAGTGACTGACAGGCGCTGATCATTGGCCTGTGCACGCACTGATCACGTGGCTATCATGCACTGATCACGTGACTGCGCATGCACTGATGACGTGGCTGTTCGGGCACTGATCACGTGTTTATCAGGCAGTGATCAGTGACTGACAGGCGCTGATCATGGGCCTGTGCACCCACTGATCACGTGGCTGATCAGGAACTTGCCACCTGACTGCGCATGCAGTGATCACGTGGCTGGTCGTTCACTGATCACGTGTTTATCACCCGGTGATCCCGTGACTGAGAGGCGCTGATCACGTGACTGTGCCGTCAGTGATCACGTGGCTGATCATGCACTGATATCGTGAGTGAGCATGCACTGATCATGTGCCGGGAGCCGGGGAGGCCTTCCACTCTGGACAGAGGTCATGAGGAAGGAGGCTCGGCATACTCAAATGCGGGATCGAGCCTCAGGAGTCCACCCGGATATTCTCGAGCATCTCCCCCCCAAAAAAACCAGAGTCTGCCTACTGTATTCCTTTGTGCTCTCACCTCTGATTTCACTGGGAGCTGTCCCCCACCACCATCTCGCTCTGTCTGTCAAAGAGTTAACTTACAGCTCCAATTCATAAAGTTCCTTGTCATTCTTCCCTTTAACTTCCAGCTGAGTCTCCATCTAGAGGGCGGAACCCACCACGATTACTAATTATGCCTGGGCTGCTAAGACCCAGTCGAGAAGGTGTCTAGGGTGAGGCACCTTCCGCCATTCGAGAGGGTGCCTGCGGCCTACGTAAGTGGTCCAAACTTCATGTCTTGAAGTTTGATTGGTCTTCCGCGTAAACCAAGCTACTCAGTCTCTTTCTCCACCGAATTTTCCTACTGAGCTCTCCTCATACTATTATTCTTGACATCTCTGATTAGCATATAAATAGTCGCCTAGGCCATCTCTCCATCGAATACCCTGGATCAGGTCGGGCTGATCCCCGGCAGGCGGCGCCCGAACAGGGACCTCAGGAGGCAATACTCAAAGAGCTGTGCAGACACGAACCACGCAATCAGCAGGCAATAAGCATGGAGCTCAGCAGTGACGAATCATGCTGCTCAACTGTCAATAATCAAGCAGGTGACCAGGCAGGAATCACGCAGCTCAGCTGGCAATTGTCAAGCAGATGAGCCGGCAGGAATCACGCAGCTCAGCTGGCAATTATCATGCAGATGAGCCGGCAGGAATCACGCAGCTCAGCAGGCCCTGATCACGTGACTCTGCAGGCACTGATCACGTGGCTGATCAAGTACAGGTCACGTGACTGAGCATGCACTGATCACGTGGCTATCATGCACTGATCACGTGACTGCGCATGCACTGATGACGTGGCTGCTCAGGCACTGATCACATGGCTCATCATGTACTGATGACCTGTTTATCAGGCAATGCTCAGTGACTGACAGGCGCTGATCATGGGCCTGTGCACGCACTGATCACGTGACTATCATGCACTGATCACGTGACTGCGCATGCACTGATGATGTGGCTGTTCGGGCACTGATCACGTGTTTATCAGGCAGTGATCAGTGACTGACAGGCGCTGATCATGGGACTGTGCACGCACTGATCACGTGGCTGATCAGGAACTGGCCACCTGACTGCGCATGCAGTGATCACGTGGCTGGTTGTTCACTGATCACGTGTTTATCACCCGGTGATCCCGTGACTGAGAGGCGCTGATCACGTGACTGTGCCGTCAGTGATCACGTGGCTGATCATGCACTGATATCGTGAGTGAGCATGCACTGATCATGTGCCGGGAGCCGGGGAGGCCTTCCACTGTGGACAAAGGTCATGAGGAAGGAGGCTCGGCATACGCAAATGCGGGATCGAGCCTCAGGAGTCCACCCGGATATTCTCGAGCATCTCCCCCCCAAAAAAACCAGAGTCTGCCTACTGTATTGCTTTGTGCTCTCACCTCTGATTTCACTGGGGGCTGTCCCCCACCACCATCTCGCTCTGTCTGTCAAAGAGTTAACTTACAGCTCCAATTCATAAAGCTCCTTGTCATTCTTCCCTTTAACTTCCAGCTGAGTCTCCATCTGGAGCGCGGCACCCACCACGCTTACTAATTATGCCTGGGCTGCTAAGACGCACTCGAGAAGGTATCTAGTGTGAGGCACCTTCCGCTATTCCAGAGGGCGCCTGCGGCGTACGTAAGTGGTCCAAACTTCATGTCTTGAAGTTTGATTGGTCTTCCGCGTATACCAAGTTACTGAGTCTCTTTTCTCCACCGAATTTTCCTATTGAGCTCTCCTCATACTATTATTCTTGGCATCTCTGATTAGCATATAAATAGTCGCCTAGGCCATCTCTCCTTCGAATACCCTGGATCAGCTGGGGCTGGTCCCCGGCAGGTGGCGCCCGAACAGGGACCTCAGGAGGCAATACTCAAAGAGCTGAGCAGACACGAACCACGCAATCAGCAGGCAATAAGCATGGAGGTCAGCAGTGACGAATCATGCTGCTCAACTGGCAATAATCAAGCAGGTGACCAGGCAGGAATCACGCAGCTCAGCTGGCAATTGTCATGCAGATGAACCGACAGGAATCACGCAGCTCAGCTGGCAATTGTCATGCAGATGAGGCGGCAGGAATCACGCACCTCAGCAGGCCCTGATCAAGTGACTCTGCAGGCACTGATGACGTGGCTGATCAAGTACAGATCAAGTGACTGAGCATGCACTGATCACGTGCCTGCGCATGCACTGATGACTTGGCTGCTCAGGCACTGACCACATGGCTCATCATGCACTGATCACGTGTTTATCAGGCAATGATCAGTGACTGACAGGCGCTGATCATGGGCCTGTGCACGAACTGATCACGTGGCTATCATGCACTGATCACGTGACTGCGCATGCACTGATGACGTGGCTGTTCGGGCTTTGATCACGTGTTTATCAGGCAGTGATCAGTGACTGACAGGCGATGATCATGGGACTCTGCACGCACTGATCACGTGGCTGATCAGGAACTGGTCACCTGACTGCGCATGCAGTGATCACGTGGCTGGTCGTTCACTGATCACGTGTTTATCATCCGGTGATCCCGTGACTGGCAGGCGCTGATCACGTGACTGTGCCGTCAGTGATCACGTGGCTGATCATGCACTGATATCGTGAGTGAGCATGCACTGATCATGTGCCGGAAGCCGGGGAGGCCTTCCACTCTGGACAAAGGTCATGACGAAGGAGGCTCGGCATACGCAAATGCGGGATCGAGCCTCAGGAGTCCACCCGGATATTCTCGAGCATCTCCCCCCCAAAAAAACCAGAGTCTGCCTACTGTATTGCTTTGTGCTCTCACCTCTGATTTCACTGGGGGCTGTCCCCCACCACCATCTCGCTCTGTCTGTCAAAGAGTTAACTTACAGCTCCAATTCATAAAGTTCCTTGTCATTCTTCCCTTTAACTTCCAGCTGAGTCTCCATCTGGAGCGCGGAACCCACCACGATTACTAATTATGCCTGGGCTGCTAAGACCCACTCGAGAAGGTGTCTAGGGTTAGGCACCTTTCGTTATTCGAGAGGGCTCCTGCGGCCTACGTAAGTGGTGCAAACTTCATGTCTTGAAGTTTGATTGGTCTTCCCCGTAAACCAAGCTACTGAGTCTCTTTTCTCCCCCGAATTTTCCTACTGAGCTCTCCTCATACTATTATTCTTGACATCTCTGATTAGCATATAAATAGTCGCCTAGGCCATCTCTCCTTCGAATACCTTGGATCAGCTGGGGCTGGCGCCGGGCAGGTGGAGCCCGAACAGGGACCTCAGGAAGCAATACTCAAAGAGCTGTGCAGACACGAACCACGCAATCAGCAGGCAATAAGCATGGCAGTCAGCAGTGACGAATCATGCTGCTCAACTGGCAATAATCAAGCAGGTGACCAGGCAGGAATCACGCAGCTCAGCTGGCAATTATCATGCAGATGAGCCGGCAGGAATCACGCAGCTCAGCAGGCCCTGATCACGTGACTCTGCAGGCACTGATCACGTGGCTGATCAAGTACAGATCACGTGACTGAGCATGCACTGATCACGTGGCTATCATGCACTGATGACGTGGCTGCTCAGGCACTGATCACATGGCTCATCATGCACTGATCACGTGTTTATCAGGCAATGATCAGTGACTGACAGGCGCTGATCATTGGCCTGTGCACGCACTGATCACGTGGCTATCATGCACTGATCACGTGACTGCGCATGCACTGATGACGTGGCTGTTCGGGCACTGATCACGTGTTTATCAGGCAGTGATCAGTGACTGACAGGCGCTGATCATGGGCCTGTGCACCCACTGATCACGTGGCTGATCAGGAACTTGCCACCTGACTGCGCATGCAGTGATCACGTGGCTGGTCGTTCACTGATCACGTGTTTATCACCCGGTGATCCCGTGACTGAGAGGCGCTGATCACGTGACTGTGCCGTCAGTGATCACGTGGCTGATCATGCACTGATATCGTGAGTGAGCATGCACTGATCATGTGCCGGGAGCCGGGGAGGCCTTCCACTCTGGACAGAGGTCATGAGGAAGGAGGCTCGGCATACTCAAATGCGGGATCGAGCCTCAGGAGTCCACCCGGATATTCTCGAGCATCTCCCCCCCAAAAAAACCAGAGTCTGCCTACTGTATTCCTTTGTGCTCTCACCTCTGATTTCACTGGGAGCTGTCCCCCACCACCATCTCGCTCTGTCTGTCAAAGAGTTAACTTACAGCTCCAATTCATAAAGTTCCTTGTCATTCTTCCCTTTAACTTCCAGCTGAGTCTCCATCTAGAGGGCGGAACCCACCACGATTACTAATTATGCCTGGGCTGCTAAGACCCAGTCGAGAAGGTGTCTAGGGTGAGGCACCTTCCGCCATTCGAGAGGGTGCCTGCGGCCTACGTAAGTGGTCCAAACTTCATGTCTTGAAGTTTGATTGGTCTTCCGCGTAAACCAAGCTACTCAGTCTCTTTCTCCACCGAATTTTCCTACTGAGCTCTCCTCATACTATTATTCTTGACATCTCTGATTAGCATATAAATAGTCGCCTAGGCCATCTCTCCATCGAATACCCTGGATCAGGTCGGGCTGATCCCCGGCAGGCGGCGCCCGAACAGGGACCTCAGGAGGCAATACTCAAAGAGCTGTGCAGACACGAACCACGCAATCAGCAGGCAATAAGCATGGAGCTCAGCAGTGACGAATCATGCTGCTCAACTGTCAATAATCAAGCAGGTGACCAGGCAGGAATCACGCAGCTCAGCTGGCAATTGTCAAGCAGATGAGCCGGCAGGAATCACGCAGCTCAGCTGGCAATTATCATGCAGATGAGCCGGCAGGAATCACGCAGCTCAGCAGGCCCTGATCACGTGACTCTGCAGGCACTGATCACGTGGCTGATCAAGTACAGGTCACGTGACTGAGCATGCACTGATCACGTGGCTATCATGCACTGATCACGTGACTGCGCATGCACTGATGACGTGGCTGCTCAGGCACTGATCACATGGCTCATCATGTACTGATGACCTGTTTATCAGGCAATGCTCAGTGACTGACAGGCGCTGATCATGGGCCTGTGCACGCACTGATCACGTGACTATCATGCACTGATCACGTGACTGCGCATGCACTGATGATGTGGCTGTTCGGGCACTGATCACGTGTTTATCAGGCAGTGATCAGTGACTGACAGGCGCTGATCATGGGACTGTGCACGCACTGATCACGTGGCTGATCAGGAACTGGCCACCTGACTGCGCATGCAGTGATCACGTGGCTGGTTGTTCACTGATCACGTGTTTATCACCCGGTGATCCCGTGACTGAGAGGCGCTGATCACGTGACTGTGCCGTCAGTGATCACGTGGCTGATCATGCACTGATATCGTGAGTGAGCATGCACTGATCATGTGCCGGGAGCCGGGGAGGCCTTCCACTGTGGACAAAGGTCATGAGGAAGGAGGCTCGGCATACGCAAATGCGGGATCGAGCCTCAGGAGTCCACCCGGATATTCTCGAGCATCTCCCCCCCAAAAAAACCAGAGTCTGCCTACTGTATTGCTTTGTGCTCTCACCTCTGATTTCACTGGGGGCTGTCCCCCACCACCATCTCGCTCTGTCTGTCAAAGAGTTAACTTACAGCTCCAATTCATAAAGCTCCTTGTCATTCTTCCCTTTAACTTCCAGCTGAGTCTCCATCTGGAGCGCGGCACCCACCACGCTTACTAATTATGCCTGGGCTGCTAAGACGCACTCGAGAAGGTATCTAGTGTGAGGCACCTTCCGCTATTCCAGAGGGCGCCTGCGGCGTACGTAAGTGGTCCAAACTTCATGTCTTGAAGTTTGATTGGTCTTCCGCGTATACCAAGTTACTGAGTCTCTTTTCTCCACCGAATTTTCCTATTGAGCTCTCCTCATACTATTATTCTTGGCATCTCTGATTAGCATATAAATAGTCGCCTAGGCCATCTCTCCTTCGAATACCCTGGATCAGCTGGGGCTGGTCCCCGGCAGGTGGCGCCCGAACAGGGACCTCAGGAGGCAATACTCAAAGAGCTGAGCAGACACGAACCACGCAATCAGCAGGCAATAAGCATGGAGGTCAGCAGTGACGAATCATGCTGCTCAACTGGCAATAATCAAGCAGGTGACCAGGCAGGAATCACGCAGCTCAGCTGGCAATTGTCATGCAGATGAACCGACAGGAATCACGCAGCTCAGCTGGCAATTGTCATGCAGATGAGGCGGCAGGAATCACGCACCTCAGCAGGCCCTGATCAAGTGACTCTGCAGGCACTGATGACGTGGCTGATCAAGTACAGATCAAGTGACTGAGCATGCACTGATCACGTGCCTGCGCATGCACTGATGACTTGGCTGCTCAGGCACTGACCACATGGCTCATCATGCACTGATCACGTGTTTATCAGGCAATGATCAGTGACTGACAGGCGCTGATCATGGGCCTGTGCACGAACTGATCACGTGGCTATCATGCACTGATCACGTGACTGCGCATGCACTGATGACGTGGCTGTTCGGGCTTTGATCACGTGTTTATCAGGCAGTGATCAGTGACTGACAGGCGATGATCATGGGACTCTGCACGCACTGATCACGTGGCTGATCAGGAACTGGTCACCTGACTGCGCATGCAGTGATCACGTGGCTGGTCGTTCACTGATCACGTGTTTATCATCCGGTGATCCCGTGACTGGCAGGCGCTGATCACGTGACTGTGCCGTCAGTGATCACGTGGCTGATCATGCACTGATATCGTGAGTGAGCATGCACTGATCATGTGCCGGAAGCCGGGGAGGCCTTCCACTCTGGACAAAGGTCATGACGAAGGAGGCTCGGCATACGCAAATGCGGGATCGAGCCTCAGGAGTCCACCCGGATATTCTCGAGCATCTCCCCCCCAAAAAAACCAGAGTCTGCCTACTGTATTGCTTTGTGCTCTCACCTCTGATTTCACTGGGGGCTGTCCCCCACCACCATCTCGCTCTGTCTGTCAAAGAGTTAACTTACAGCTCCAATTCATAAAGTTCCTTGTCATTCTTCCCTTTAACTTCCAGCTGAGTCTCCATCTGGAGCGCGGAACCCACCACGATTACTAATTATGCCTGGGCTGCTAAGACCCACTCGAGAAGGTGTCTAGGGTTAGGCACCTTTCGTTATTCGAGAGGGCTCCTGCGGCCTACGTAAGTGGTGCAAACTTCATGTCTTGAAGTTTGATTGGTCTTCCCCGTAAACCAAGCTACTGAGTCTCTTTTCTCCCCCGAATTTTCCTACTGAGCTCTCCTCATACTATTATTCTTGACATCTCTGATTAGCATATAAATAGTCGCCTAGGCCATCTCTCCTTCGAATACCTTGGATCAGCTGGGCTGGCGCCGGGCAGGTGGAGCCCGAACAGGGACCTCAGGAAGCAATACTCAAAGAGCTGTGCAGACACGAACCACGCAATCAGCAGGCAATAAGCATGGCAGTCAGCAGTGACGAATCATGCTGCTCAACTGGCAATAATCAAGCAGGTGACCAGGCAGGAATCACGCAGCTCAGCTGGCAATTATCATGCAGATGAGCCGGCAGGAATCACGCAGCTCAGCAGGCCCTGATCACGTGACTCTGCAGGCACTGATCACGTGGCTGATCAAGTACAGATCACGTGACTGAGCATGCACTGATCACGTGGCTATCATGCACTGATGACGTGGCTGCTCAGGCACTGATCACATGGCTCATCATGCACTGATCACGTGTTTATCAGGCAATGATCAGTGACTGACAGGCGCTGATCATTGGCCTGTGCACGCACTGATCACGTGGCTATCATGCACTGATCACGTGACTGCGCATGCACTGATGACGTGGCTGTTCGGGCACTGATCACGTGTTTATCAGGCAGTGATCAGTGACTGACAGGCGCTGATCATGGGCCTGTGCACCCACTGATCACGTGGCTGATCAGGAACTTGCCACCTGACTGCGCATGCAGTGATCACGTGGCTGGTCGTTCACTGATCACGTGTTTATCACCCGGTGATCCCGTGACTGAGAGGCGCTGATCACGTGACTGTGCCGTCAGTGATCACGTGGCTGATCATGCACTGATATCGTGAGTGAGCATGCACTGATCATGTGCCGGGAGCCGGGGAGGCCTTCCACTCTGGACAGAGGTCATGAGGAAGGAGGCTCGGCATACTCAAATGCGGGATCGAGCCTCAGGAGTCCACCCGGATATTCTCGAGCATCTCCCCCCCAAAAAAACCAGAGTCTGCCTACTGTATTCCTTTGTGCTCTCACCTCTGATTTCACTGGGAGCTGTCCCCCACCACCATCTCGCTCTGTCTGTCAAAGAGTTAACTTACAGCTCCAATTCATAAAGTTCCTTGTCATTCTTCCTTTAACTTCCAGCTGAGTCTCCATCTAGAGGGCGGAACCCACCACGATTACTAATTATGCCTGGGCTGCTAAGACCCAGTCGAGAAGGTGTCTAGGGTGAGGCACCTTCCGCCATTCGAGAGGGTGCCTGCGGCCTACGTAAGTGGTCCAAACTTCATGTCTTGAAGTTTGATTGGTCTTCCGCGTAAACCAAGCTACTCAGTCTCTTTCTCCACCGAATTTTCCTACTGAGCTCTCCTCATACTATTATTCTTGACATCTCTGATTAGCATATAAATAGTCGCCTAGGCCATCTCTCCATCGAATACACTGGATCAGGTCGGGCTGATCCCCGGCAGGCGGCGCCCGAACAGGGACCTCAGGAGGCAATACTCAAAGAGCTGTGCAGACACGAACCACGCAATCAGCAGGCAATAAGCATGGAGCTCAGCAGTGACGAATCATGCTGCTCAACTGTCAATAATCAAGCAGGTGACCAGGCAGGAATCACGCAGCTCAGCTGGCAATTGTCAAGCAGATGAGCCGGCAGGAATCACGCAGCTCAGCTGGCAATTATCATGCAGATGAGCCGGCAGGAATCACGCAGCTCAGCAGGCCCTGATCACGTGACTCTGCAGGCACTGATCACGTGGCTGATCAAGTACAGGTCACGTGACTGAGCATGCACTGATCACGTGGCTATCATGCACTGATCACGTGACTTCGCATGCACTGATGACGTGGCTGCTCAGGCACTGATCACATGGCTCATCATGTACTGATGACCTGTTTATCAGGCAATGCTCAGTGACTGACAGGCGCTGATCATGGGCCTGTGCACGCACTGATCACGTGACTATCATGCACTGATCACGTGACTGCGCATGCACTGATGATGTGGCTGTTCGGGCACTGATCACGTGTTTATCAGGCAGTGATCAGTGACTGACAGGCGCTGATCATGGGACTGTGCACGCACTGATCACGTGGCTGATCAGGAACTGGCCACCTGACTGCGCATGCAGTGATCACGTGGCTGGTTGTTCACTGATCACGTGTTTATCACCCGGTGATCCCGTGACTGAGAGGCGCTGATCACGTGACTGTGCCGTCAGTGATCACGTGGCTGATCATGCACTGATATCGTGAGTGAGCATGCACTGATCATGTGCCGGGAGCCGGAGAGGCCTTCCACTGTGGACAAAGGTCATGAGGAAGGAGGCTCGGCATACGCAAATGCGGGATCGAGCCTCAGGAGTCCACCCGGATATTCTCGAGCATCTCCCCCCCAAAAAAACCAGAGTCTGCCTACTGTATTGCTTTGTGCTCTCACCTCTGACTTCACTGGGGCTGTCCCCGACCACCATCTCGCTCTCTCTGTCAAAGAGTTAACTTACAGCTCCAATTCATAAAGTTCCTTGTCATTCTTCCCTTTAACTTTCAGCTGAGTCTCCATCTGGAGCGCGGCACCCACCACGCTTACTAATTATGCCTGGGCTGCTAAGACGCACTCGAGAAGGTATCTAGTGTGAGGCACCTTCCGCTATTCCAGAGGGCGCCTGCGGCGTACGTAAGTGGTCCAAACTTCATGTCTTGAAGTTTGATTGGTCTTCCGCGTATACCAAGCTACTGAGTCTCTTTTCTCCACCGAATTTTCCTACTGAGCTCTCCTCATACTATTATTCTTGGCATCTCTGATTAGCATATAAATAGTCGCCTAGGCCATCTCTCCTTCGAATACCCTGGATCAGCTGGGGCTGGTCCCCGGCAGGTGGCGACCGAACAGGGACCTCAGGAGGCAATACTCAAAGAGCTGAGCAGACACGAACCACGCAATCAGCAGGCAATAAGCATGGAGGTCAGCAGTGACGAATCATGCTGCTCAACTGGCAATAATCAAGCAGGTGACCAGGCAGGAATCACGCAGCTCAGCTGGCAATTGTCATGCAGATGAACCGACAGGAATCACGCAGCTCAGCTGGCAATTGTCATGCAAATGAGGCGGCAGGAATCACGCACCTCAGCAGGCCCTGATCAAGTGACTCTGCAGGCACTGATGACGTGGCTGATCAAGTACAGATCAAGTGACTGAGCATGCACTGATCACGTGCCTGCGCATGCACTGATGACTTGGCTGCTCAGGCACTGACCACATGGCTCATCATGCACTGATCACGTGTTTATCAGGCAATGATCAGTGACTGACAGGCGCTGATCATGGGCCTGTGCACGAACTGATCACGTGGCTATCATGCACTGATCACGTGACTGCGCATGCACTGATGACGTGGCTGTTCGGGCTTTGATCACGTGTTTATCAGGCAGTGATCAGTGACTGACAGGCGATGATCATGGGACTCTGCACGCACTGATCACGTGGCTGATCAGGAACTGGTCACCTGACTGCGCATGCAGTGATCACGTGGCTGGTCGTTCACTGATCACGTGTTTATCATCCGGTGATCCCGTGACTGGCAGGCGCTGATCACGTGACTGTGCCGTCAGTGATCACGTGGCTGATCATGCACTGATATCGTGAGTGAGCATGCACTGATCATGTGCCGGAAGCCGGGGAGGCCTTCCACTCTGGACAAAGGTCATGACGAAGGAGGCTCGGCATACGCAAATGCGGGATCGAGCCTCAGGAGTCCACCCGGATATTCTCGAGCATCTCCCCCCCAAAAAACCAGAGTCTGCCTACTGTATTGCTTTGTGCTCTCACCTCTGATTTCACTGGGGCTGTCCCCCACCACCATCTCGCTCTCTCTGTCAAAGAGTTAACTTACAGCTCCAATTCATAAAGTTCCTTGTCATTCTTCCCTTTAACTTCCAGCTGAGTCTCCATCTGGAGCGCGGAACCCACCACGATTACTAATTATGCCTGGGCTGCTAAGACCCACTCGAGAAGGTGTCTAGGGTGAGGCACCTTTCGTTATTCGAGAGGGCGCCTGCGGCCTACGTAAGTGGTGCAAACTTCATGTCTTGAAGTTTGATTGGTCTTCCCCGTAAACCAAGCTACTGAGTCTCTTTTCTCCCCCGAATTTTCCTACTGAGCTCTCCTCATACTATTATTCTTGACATCTCTGATTAGCATATAAATAGTCGCCTAGGCCATCTCTCCTTCGAATACTTTGGATCAGCTGGGGCTGGCGCCGGGCAGGTGGAGCCCGAACAGGGACCTCAGGAGGCAATACTCAAAGAGCTGTGCAGACACGAACCACGCAATCAGCAGGCAATAAGCATGGAGGTCAGCAGTGACGAATCATGCTGCTCAACTGGCAATAATCAAGCAGGTGACCAGGCAGGAATCACGCAGCTCAGCTGGAAATTGTCATGCACATGAGCCGGCAGGAATCACGCAGCTCAGCAGGCCCTGATCACGTGATTCTGCAGGCACTGATCACGTGGCTGATCAAGTCAGATAACGTGACTCAGCATGCCCTAATCACGTGGCTATCATGCACTGATCACGTGACTGCTCATGCACTGATGACGTGGCTGCTCAGGCACTGATCACATGGCTCATCATGCACTGATCACGTGTTTATCAGGCAATGATCAGTGACTGACAGGCGCTGCTCATTGGCCTGTGCACGCACTGATCACGTGGCTATCATGCACTGATCACGTGACTGCGCATGCACTGATGACGTGGCTGTTCGGGCACTGATCACGTGTTTATCAGGCAGTGATCAGTGACTGACAGGCGCTGATCATGGGCCTGTGCACGCACTGATCACGTGGCTGATCAGGAACTTGCCACCTGACTGCGCATGCAGTGATCACGTGGCTGGTCGTTCACTGATCACGTGTTTATCACCCGGTGATCCCGTGACTGAGAGGCGCTGATCACGTGACTGTGCCGTCAGTGATCACGTGGCTGATCATGCACTGATATCGTGAGTGAGCATGCACTGATCATGTGCCGGGAGCCGGGGAGGCCTTCCACTCTGGACAGAGGTCATGAGGAAGGAGGCTCGGCATACTCAAATGCGGGATCGAGCCTCAGGAGTCCACCCGGATATTCTCGAGCATCTCCCCCCCAAAAAAACCAGAGTCTGCCTACTGTATTCCTTTGTGCTCTCACCTCTGATTTCACTGGGAGCTGTCCCCCACCACCATCTCGCTCTGTCTGTCAAAGAGTTAACTTACAGCTCCAATTCATAAAGTTCCTTGTCATTCTTCCCTTTAACTTCCAGCTGAGTCTCCATCTAGAGGGCGGAACCCACCACGATTACTAATTATGCCTGGGCTGCTAAGACCCAGTCGAGAAGGTGTCTAGGGTGAGGCACCTTCCGCCATTCGAGAGGGTGCCTGCGGCCTACGTAAGTGGTCCAAACTTCATGTCTTGAAGTTTGATTGGTCTTCCGCGTAAACCAAGCTACTCAGTCTCTTTCTCCACCGAATTTTCCTACTGAGCTCTCCTCATACTATTATTCTTGACATCTCTGATTAGCATATAAATAGTCGCCTAGGCCATCTCTCCATCGAATACCCTGGATCAGGTCGGGCTGATCCCCGGCAGGCGGCGCCCGAACAGGGACCTCAGGAGGCAATACTCAAAGAGCTGTGCAGACACGAACCACGCAATCAGCAGGCAATAAGCATGGAGCTCAGCAGTGACGAATCATGCTGCTCAACTGTCAATAATCAAGCAGGTGACCAGGCAGGAATCACGCAGCTCAGCTGGCAATTGTCAAGCAGATGAGCCGGCAGGAATCACGCAGCTCAGCTGGCAATTATCATGCAGATGAGCCGGCAGGAATCACGCAGCTCAGCAGGCCCTGATCACGTGACTCTGCAGGCACTGATCACGTGGCTGATCAAGTACAGGTCACGTGACTGAGCATGCACTGATCACGTGGCTATCATGCACTGATCACGTGACTGGGCATGCACTGATGACGTGGCTGCTCAGGCACTGATCACATGGCTCATCATGTACTGATGACCTGTTTATCAGGCAATGCTCAGTGACTGACAGGCGCAGATCATGGGCCTGTGCACGCACTGATCACGTGACTATCATGCACTGATCACGTGACTGCGCATGCACTGATGATGTGGCTGTTCGGGCACTGATCACGTGTTTATCAGGCAGTGATCAGTGACTGACAGGCGCTGATCATGGGACTGTGCACGCACTGATCACGTGGCTGATCAGGAACTGGCCACCTGACTGCGCATGCAGTGATCACGTGGCTGGTTGTTCACTGATCACGTGTTTATCACCCGGTGATCCCGTGACTGAGAGGCGCTGATCACGTGACTGTGCCGTCAGTGATCACGTGGCTGATCATGCACTGATATCGTGAGTGAGCATGCACTGATCATGTGCTGGGAGCCGGGGAGGCCTTCCACTGTGGACAAAGGTCATGAGGAAGGAGGCTCGGCATACGCAAATGCGGGATCGAGCCTCAGGAGTCCACCCGGATATTCTCGAGCATCTCCCCCCCAAAAAAACCAGAGTCTGCCTACTGTATTGCTTTGTGCTCTCACCTCTGATTTCACTGGGGGCTGTCCCCCACCACCATCTCGCTCTGTCTGTCAAAGAGTTAACTTAGAGCTCCAATTCATAAAGTTCCTTGTCATTCTTCCCTTTAACTTTCAGCTGAGTCTCCATCTGGAGCGCGGCACCCACCACGCTTACTAATTATGCCTGGGCTGCTAAGACGCACTCGAGAAGGTATCTAGTGTGAGGCACCTTCCGCTATTCCAGAGGGCGCCTGCGGCGTACGTAAGTGGTCCAAACTTCATGTCTTGAAGTTTGATTGGTCTTCCGCGTATACCAAGCTACTGAGTCTCTTTTCTCCACCGAATTTTCCTACTGAGCTCTCCTCATACTATTATTCTTGGCATCTCTGATTAGCATATAAATAGTCGCCTAGGCCATCTCTCCTTCGAATACCCTGGATCAGCTGGGGCTGGTCCCCGGCAGGTGGCGCCCGAACAGGGACCTCAGGAGGCAATACTCAAAGAGCTGAGCAGACACGAACCACGCAATCAGCAGGCAATAAGCATGGAGGTCAGCAGTGACGAATCATGCTGCTCAACTGGCAATAATCAAGCAGGTGACCAGGCAGGAATCACGCAGCTCAGCTGGCAATTGTCATGCAGATGAACCGACAGGAATCACGCAGCTCAGCTGGCAATTGTCATGCAGATGAGGCGGCAGGAATCACGCACCTCAGCAGGCCCTGATCAAGTGACTCTGCAGGCACTGATGACGTGGCTGATCAAGTACAGATCAAGTGACTGAGCATGCACTGATCACGTGCCTGCGCATGCACTGATGACTTGGCTGCTCAGGCACTGACCACATGGCTCATCATGCACTGATCACGTGTTTATCAGGCAATGATCAGTGACTGACAGGCGCTGATCATGGGCCTGTGCACGAACTGATCACGTGGCTATCATGCACTGATCACGTGACTGCGCATGCACTGATGACGTGGCTGTTCGGGCTTTGATCACGTGTTTATCAGGCAGTGATCAGTGACTGACAGGCGATGATCATGGGACTCTGCACGCACTGATCACGTGGCTGATCAGGAACTGGTCACCTGACTGCGCATGCAGTGATCACGTGGCTGGTCGTTCACTGATCACGTGTTTATCATCCGGTGATCCCGTGACTGGCAGGCGCTGATCACGTGACTGTGCCGTCAGTGATCACGTGGCTGATCATGCACTGATATCGTGAGTGAGCATGCACTGATCATGTGCCGGAAGCCGGGGAGGCCTTCCACTCTGGACAAAGGTCATGACGAAGGAGGCTCGGCATACGCAAATGCGGGATCGAGCCTCAGGAGTCCACCCGGATATTCTCGAGCATCTCCCCCCCAAAAAAACCAGAGTCTGCCTACTGTATTGCTTTGTGCTCTCACCTCTGATTTCACTGGGGGCTGTCCCCCACCACCATCTCGCTCTCTCTGTCAAAGAGTTAACTTACAGCTCCAATTCATAAAGTTCCTTGTCATTCTTCCCTTTAACTTCCAGCTGAGTCTCCATCTGGAGCGCGGAACCCACCACGATTACTAATTATGCCTGGGCTGCTAAGACCCACTCGAGAAGGTGTCTAGGGTGAGGCACCTTTCGTTATTCGAGAGGGCGCCTGCGGCCTACGTAAGTGGTGCAAACTTCATGTCTTGAAGTTTGATTGGTCTTCCCCGTAAACCAAGCTACTGAGTCTCTTTTCTCCCCCGAATTTTCCTACTGAGCTCTCCTCATACTATTATTCTTGACATCTCTGATTAGCATATAAATAGTCGCCTAGGCCATCTCTCCTTCGAATACTTTGGATCAGCTGGGGCTGGCGCCGGGCAGGTGGAGCCCGAACAGGGACCTCAGGAGGCAATACTCAAAGAGCTGTGCAGACACGAACCACGCAATCAGCAGGCAATAAGCATGGAGGTCAGCAGTGACGAATCATGCTGCTCAACTGGCAATAATCAAGCAGGTGACCAGGGAGGAATCACGCAGCTCAGCTGGTAATTGTCAAGCAGATGATCGACAGGAATCACGCAGCTCAGCTGGCAATTGTCATGCACATGAGCCGGCAGGAATCACGCAGCTCAGCAGGCCCTGATCACGTGACTCTGCAGGCACTGATCAAGTGGCTGATCAAGTCAGATAACGTGACTCAGCATGCACTAATCACGTGGCTATCATGCACTGATCACGTGACTGCTCATGCACTGATGATGTGGCTGCTCAGGCACTGATCACATGGCTCATCATGCACTTATCACGTGTTAATCAGGCAATGATCAGTGACTGACAGGCGCTGATCATGGACTGTGCACGCACTGATCACGTGGCTATCATGCACTGATCACGTGACTTCACAAGGACTGATGACATGGCTGATTGTGCACTGATCACGTGTTTATCAGACAGTGATCAGTGACTGACAGGCGCTCATCATGGGACTGTGCACGCACTGATCAGTTGGCTGATCACGAACTGACTTCCTGACTGTGCAGGCAGTGATCACGTGGCTGGTCGTTCACTGATCACGTGTTTATCATCCGGTGATCACGTGACTGAGAGGCGCTGATCACGTGACTGTGCCGTCAGAGATCACGTGGCTGATCATGCACTGATATCGTGAGTGAGCATGCACTGATCATGTGCCGGGAGCCGGGGAGGACTTCCATTCTGGACAAAGGTCATGAGGAAGGAGGCTCGGCATACGCAAATGCGGGATCGAGCCCAGGGGTCCACCCGGATATTCTCGAGCATCTCCCCCCCAAAAAAACCAGAGTCTGCCTACTGTATTGCTTTGTGCACTCACCTCTGATTTCACTGGGGGCTGAACCCCACCACCATCTCGCTCTCTCTGTCAAAGAGTTAACTTACAGCTCCAATTCATAAAGTTCCTTGTCATTCTTCCCTTTAAGTTCCAGCTGAGTCTCCATCTGGAGCGCGGAACCCACCACGATTACTAATTATGCCTGGGCTGCTAAGACCCACTCGAGAAGGTGTCTAGGGTGAGGCACCTTTCGTTATTCGAGAGGGCGCCTGCGGCCTACGTAAGTGGTGCAAACTTCATGTCTTGAAGTTTAATTGGTCTTCCGCGTAAACCAAGCTACTCAGTCTCTTTTCTCCACCGAATTTTCCTACTGAGCTCTCCTCATACTATTATTCTTGACATCTCTGATTAGCATATAAATAGTCGCCTAGGCCATCTCTCCTTCGAATACCCTGGATCAGCTGGGGCTGGTGACCGGCAGGTGGCGACCGAACAGGGACCTCAGGAGGCAATACTCAAAGAGCTGAGCAGACACGAACCACGCAATCAGCAGACAATAAGCATGGAGGTCAGCAGTGACGAATCATGCTGCTCAACTGGCAATAATCAAGCAGGTGACCAGGCAGGAATCACGCAGCTCAGCTGGCAATTGTCAAGCAGATGAGCCGGCAGGAATCACGCAGCTCAGCAGGCCCTGATCACGTGATTCTGCAGGCACTGATCACGTGGCTGATCAAGTCAGATAACGTGACTCAGCATGCACTAATCACGTGGCTATCATGCACTGATCACGTGACTGCTCATGCACTGATGTCGTGGCTGCTCAGGCACTGATCACATGGCTCATCATGCACTTATCACGTGTTTATCAGGCAATGATCAGTGACTGACAGGCGCTGATCATGGGACTGTGCACGCACTGATCACGTGGCTATCATGCACTGATCACGTGACTTCACATGGACTGATGACATGGCTGATCGGGCACTGATCATGTGTTTATCAGACAGTGATCAGTGACTGACAGGCGCTCATCATGGGACTGTGCACGCACTGATCACGTGGCTGATCAGGAACTGACTTCCTGACTGTGCAGGCAGTGATCACGTGGCTGGTCGTTCACTGATCACGTGTTTATCATACGGTGATCACGTGACTGAGAGGCGCTGATCACGTGACTGTGCCGTCAGTGATCACGTGGCTGATCATGCACTGATATCGTGAGTGAGCATGCACTGATCATGTGCCGGGAGCCGGGGAGGACTTCCATTATGGACAAAGGTAATGAGGAAGGAGGCTCGGCATAGGCAAATGCGGGATCGAGCCTCAGGGGTCCACCCGGATATTCTCGAGCATCTCCCCCCAAAAAAACCCAGAGTCTGCCTACTGTATTGCTTTGTGCACTCACCTCTGATTTCACTGGGGGCTGAACCCCACCACCATCTCGCTCTCTCTGTCAAAGAGTTAACTTACAGCTCCAATTCATAAAGTTCCTTGTCATTCTTCCCTTTAACTTCCAGCTGAGTCTCCATCTGGAGCGCGGAACCCACCACGCTTACTAATTATGCCTGGGCTGCTAAGACCCACTCGAGAAGGTGTCTAGGGTGAGGCACCTTTCGTTATTCGAGAGGGCGCCTGCGGCCTACGTAACTGGTGCTTGCTTCATGTCTTGAAGTTTAATTGGTCTTCCGCGTAAACCAAGCTACTCAGTCTCTTTTCTCCACCGAATTTTCCTACTGAGCTCTCCTCATACTATTATTCTTGACATCTCTGATTAGCATATAAATAGTCGCCTAGGCCATCTCTCCTTCGAATACCCTGGATCATCTGGGGCTGGTCCCCGGCAGGTGGCGCCCGAACAGGGACCTCAGGAGGCAATACTCAAAGAGCTGAGCAGACACGAACCACGCAATCAGCAGGCAATAAGCATGGAGGTCAGCAGTGACGAATCATGCTGCTCAACTGGCAATAATCAAGCAGGTGACCAGGCAGGAATCACGCAGCTCAGCTGGCAATTGTCAAGCAGATGAGCCGGCAGGAATCACGCAGCTCAGCTGGCAATTGTCATGCAGATGAGCCGGCAGGAATCACGGAGCTCAGCAGGCCCTGATCACGTGACTCTGCAGGCACTGATCACGTGGCTGATCAAGTACAGATCACGTGACTGAGCATGCACTGATCACGTGGCTATCATGCACTGATCACGTGACTGGGCATGCACTGATGACGTGGCTGCTCAGGCACTGATCACGTGTTTATCAGGCAGTGATCAGTGACTGACAGGCGCTGATCATGGGACTGTGCACGCACTGATCACGTGGCTGATCAGGAACTGGCCACCTGACTGCGCATGCAGTGATCACGTGGCTGGTCGTTCACTGATCACGTGTTTATCACCCGGTGATCCCGTGACTGAGAGGTGCTGATCACGTGACTGTGCCGTCAGTGATCACGTGGCTGATCATGCACTGATATCGTGAGTGAGCATGCACTGATCATGTGCCGGGAACCGGGGAGGCCTTCCACTGTGGACAAAGTTCATGAGGAAGGAGGCTCGGCATACGCAAATGCGGGATCGAGCCTCAGGGGTCCACCCGGATATTCTCGAGCATCTCCCCCCAAAAAAAACCAGAGTCTGCCTACTGTATTGCTTTGTGCACTCACCTCTGATTTCACTGGGGGCTGTCCCCCACCACCATCTCGCTCTCTCTGTCAAAGAGTTAACTTACAGCTCCAATTCATAAAGTTCCTTGTCATTCTTCCCTTTAACTTCCAGCTGAGTCTCCATCTGGAGCGCGGAACCCACCACGATTACTAATTATGCCTGGGCTGCTAAGACCCACTCGAGAAGGTGTCTAGGGTGAGGCACCTTTCGTTATTCGAGAGGGGCGCCTGCGGCCTACGTAAGTGGTGCAAACTTCATGTCTTGAAGTTTAAATGGTCTTCCGCGTAAACCAAGCTACTGAGTCTCTTTTCTCCACCGAATTTTCCTACTGAGCTCTCCTCATACTATTATTCTTGACATCTCTGATTAGCATATAAATAGTCGCCTAGGCCATCTCTCCTTCGAATACCCTGGATCAGCTGGGGCTGGCGCCGGGCAGGTGGAGCCCGAACAGGGACCTCAGGAGGCAATACTCAAAGAGCTGTGCAGACACGAACCACGCAATCAGCAGGCAATAAGCATGGAGGTCAGCAGTGACGAATCATGCTGCTCAACTGGCAATAATCAAGCAGGTGACCAGGCAGGAATCACGCAGCTCAGCTGGCAATTGTCAAGCAGATGAGCCGGCAGGAATCACGCAGCTCAGCAGGCCCTGATCACGTGACTCTGCAGTCACTGATCACGTGGCTGATCAAGTACAGATCACGTGACTGAACATGCACTGGTCACGTGGCTATCATGCACTGATGACCTGACTGCTCATGCACTGATGACGTGGCTGCTCAGGCACTGATCACATGGCTCATCATGCACTTATCACGTGTTTATCAGGCAATGATCAGTGACTGACAGGCGCTGATCATGGGACTGTGCACGCACTGATCACGTGGCTATCATGCACTGATCACGTGACTTCACATGGACCGATGACATGGCTGATCGGGCACTGATCATGTGTTTATCAGACAGTGATCAGTGACTGACAGGCGCTCATCATGGGACTGTGCACGCACTGATCACGTGGCTGATCAGGAACTGACTTCCTGACTGTGCAGGCAGTGATCACGTGGCTGGTCGTTCACTGATCACGTGTTTATCATACGGTGATCACGTGACTGAGAGGCGCTGATCACGTGACTGTGCCGTCAGTGATCACGTGGCTGATCATGCACTGATATCGTGAGTGAGCATGCACTGATCATGTGCCGGGAGCCGGGGAGGACTTCCATTATGGACAAAGGTAATGAGGAAGGAGGCTCGGCATAGGCAAATGCGGGATCGAGCCTCAGGGGTCCACCCGGATATTCTCGAGCATCTCCCCCCAAAAAAACCCAGAGTCTGCCTACTGTATTGCTTTGTGCACTCACCTCTGATTTCACTGGGGCTGAACCCCACCACCATCTCGCTCTGTCTGTCAAAGAGTTAACTTACAGCTCCAATTCATAAAGTTCCTTGTCATTCTTCCCTTTAACTTCCAGCTGAGTCTCCATCTGGAGCGCGGAACCCACCACGCTTACTAATTATGCCTGGGCTGCTAAGACCCACTCGAGAAGGTGTCTAGGGTGAGGCACCTTTCGTTATTCGAGAGGGCGCCTGCGGCCTACGTAAGTGGTGCTTGCTTCATGTCTTGAAGTTTAATTGGTCTTCCGCGTAAACCAAGCTACTCAGTCTCTTTTCTCCACCGAATTTTCCTACTGAGCTCTCCTCATACTATTATTCTTGACATCTCTGATTAGCATATAAATAGTCGCCTAGGCCATCTCTCCTTCGAATACCCTGGATCATCTGGGGCTGGTCCCCGGCAGGTGGCGCCCGAACAGGGACCTCAGGAGGCAATACTCAAAGAGCTGAGCAGACACGAACCACGCAATCAGCAGGCAATAAGCATGGAGGTCAGCAGTGACGAATCATGCTGCTCAACTGGCAATAATCAAGCAGGTGACCAGGCAGGAATCACGCAGCTCAGCTGGCAATTGTCAAGCAGATGAGCCGGCAGGAATCACGCAGCTCAGCCGGCAATTGTCATGCAGATGAGCCGGCAGGAATCACGGAGCTCAGCAGGCCCTGATCACGTGACTCTGCAGGCACTGATCACGTGGCTGATCAAGTACAGATCACGTGACTGAGCATGCACTGATCACGTGGCTATCATGCACTTATCACGTGACTGGGCATGCACTGATGACGTGGCTGCTCAGGCACTGATCACGTGTTTATCAGGCAGTGATCAGTGACTGACAGGCGCTGATCATGGGACTGTGCACGCACTGATCACGTGGCTGATCAGGAACTGGCCACCTGACAGCGCATGCAGTGATCACGTGGCTGGTCGTTCACTGATCACGTGTTTATCACCCGGTGATCCCGTGACTGAGAGGTGCTGATCACGTGACTGTGCCGTCAGTGATCACGTGGTTGATCATGCACTGATATCGTGAGTGAGCATGCACTGATCATGTGCCGGGAGCCGGGGAGGCCTTCCACTGTGGACAAAGGTCATGAGGAAGGAGGCTCGGCATACGCAAATGCGGGATCGAGCCTCAGGGGTCCACCCGGATATTCTCGAGCATCTCCCCCCCAAAAAAACCAGAGTCTGCCTACTGTATTGCTTTGTGCACTCACCTCTGATTTCACTGGGGGCTGTCCCCCACCACCATCTCGCTCTCTCTGTCAAAGAGTTAACTTACAGCTATAATTCATAAAGTTCCTTGTCATTCTTCCCTTTAACTTCCAGCTGAGTCTCCATCTGGAGCGCGGAACCCACCACGATTACTAATTATGCCTGGGCTGCTAAGACCCACTCGAGAAGGTGTCTAGGGTGAGGCACCTTTCGTTATTCGAGAGGGCGCCTGCGGCCTACGTAAGTGGTGCAAACTTCATGTCTTGAAGTTTAAATGGTCTTCCGCGTAAACCAAGCTACTGAGTCTCTTTTCTCCACCGAATTTTCCTACTGAGCTCTCCTCATACTATTATTCTTGACATCTCTGATTAGCATATAAATAGTCGCCTAGGCCATCTCTCCTTCGAATACCCTGGATCAGCTGGGGCTGGTCCCCGGCAGGTGGCGACCGAACAGGGACCTCAGGAGGCAATACTCAAAGAGCTGTGCAGACACGAACCACGCAATCAGCAGGCAATAAGCATGGAGGTCAGCAGTGACGAATCATGCTGCTCAACTGGCAATAATCAAGCAGGTGACCAGGCAGGAATCACGCAGCTCAGCTGGAAATTGTCATGCACATGAGCCGGCAGGAATCACGCAGCTCAGCAGGCCCTGATCACGTGATTCTGCAGGCACTGATCACGTGGCTGATCAAGTCAGATAACGTGACTCAGCATGCCCTAATCACGTGGCTATCATGCACTGATCACGTGACTGCTCATGCACTGATGACGTGGCTGCTCAGGCACTGATCACATGGCTCATCATGCACTGATCACGTGTTTATCAGGCAATGATCAGTGACTGACAGGCGCTGCTCATTGGCCTGTGCACGCACTGATCACGTGGCTATCATGCACTGATCACGTGACTGCGCATGCACTGATGACGTGGCTGTTCGGGCACTGATCACGTGTTTATCAGGCAGTGATCAGTGACTGACAGGCGCTGATCATGGGCCTGTGCACGCACTGATCACGTGGCTGATCAGGAACTTGCCACCTGACTGCGCATGCAGTGATCACGTGGCTGGTCGTTCACTGATCACGTGTTTATCACCCGGTGATCCCGTGACTGAGAGGCGCTGATCACGTGACTGTGCCGTCAGTGATCACGTGGCTGATCATGCACTGATATCGTGAGTGAGCATGCACTGATCATGTGCCGGGAGCCGGGGAGGCCTTCCACTCTGGACAGAGGTCATGAGGAAGGAGGCTCGGCATACTCAAATGCGGGATCGAGCCTCAGGAGTCCACCCGGATATTCTCGAGCATCTCCCCCCCAAAAAAACCAGAGTCTGCCTACTGTATTCCTTTGTGCTCTCACCTCTGATTTCACTGGGAGCTGTCCCCCACCACCATCTCGCTCTGTCTGTCAAAGAGTTAACTTACAGCTCCAATTCATAAAGTTCCTTGTCATTCTTCCCTTTAACTTCCAGCTGAGTCTCCATCTAGAGGGCGGAACCCACCACGATTACTAATTATGCCTGGGCTGCTAAGACCCAGTCGAGAAGGTGTCTAGGGTGAGGCACCTTCCGCCATTCGAGAGGGTGCCTGCGGCCTACGTAAGTGGTCCAAACTTCATGTCTTGAAGTTTGATTGGTCTTCCGCGTAAACCAAGCTACTCAGTCTCTTTCTCCACCGAATTTTCCTACTGAGCTCTCCTCATACTATTATTCTTGACATCTCTGATTAGCATATAAATAGTCGCCTAGGCCATCTCTCCATCGAATACCCTGGATCAGGTCGGGCTGATCCCCGGCAGGCGGCGCCCGAACAGGGACCTCAGGAGGCAATACTCAAAGAGCTGTGCAGACACGAACCACGCAATCAGCAGGCAATAAGCATGGAGCTCAGCAGTGACGAATCATGCTGCTCAACTGTCAATAATCAAGCAGGTGACCAGGCAGGAATCACGCAGCTCAGCTGGCAATTGTCAAGCAGATGAGCCGGCAGGAATCACGCAGCTCAGCTGGCAATTATCATGCAGATGAGCCGGCAGGAATCACGCAGCTCAGCAGGCCCTGATCACGTGACTCTGCAGGCACTGATCACGTGGCTGATCAAGTACAGGTCACGTGACTGAGCATGCACTGATCACGTGGCTATCATGCACTGATCACGTGACTGGGCATGCACTGATGACGTGGCTGCTCAGGCACTGATCACATGGCTCATCATGTACTGATGACCTGTTTATCAGGCAATGCTCAGTGACTGACAGGCGCAGATCATGGGCCTGTGCACGCACTGATCACGTGACTATCATGCACTGATCACGTGACTGCGCATGCACTGATGATGTGGCTGTTCGGGCACTGATCACGTGTTTATCAGGCAGTGATCAGTGACTGACAGGCGCTGATCATGGGACTGTGCACGCACTGATCACGTGGCTGATCAGGAACTGGCCACCTGACTGCGCATGCAGTGATCACGTGGCTGGTTGTTCACTGATCACGTGTTTATCACCCGGTGATCCCGTGACTGAGAGGCGCTGATCACGTGACTGTGCCGTCAGTGATCACGTGGCTGATCATGCACTGATATCGTGAGTGAGCATGCACTGATCATGTGCTGGGAGCCGGGGAGGCCTTCCACTGTGGACAAAGGTCATGAGGAAGGAGGCTCGGCATACGCAAATGCGGGATCGAGCCTCAGGAGTCCACCCGGATATTCTCGAGCATCTCCCCCCCAAAAAACCAGAGTCTTGCCTACTGTATTGCTTTGTGCTCTCACCTCTGATTTCACTGGGGGCTGTCCCCCACCACCATCTCGCTCTGTCTGTCAAAGAGTTAACTTAGAGCTCCAATTCATAAAGTTCCTTGTCATTCTTCCCTTTAACTTTCAGCTGAGTCTCCATCTGGAGCGCGGCACCCACCACGCTTACTATTATGCCTGGGCTGCTAAGACGCACTCGAGAAGGTATCTAGTGTGAGGCACCTTCCGCTATTCCAGAGGGCGCCTGCGGCGTACGTAAGTGGTCCAAACTTCATGTCTTGAAGTTTGATTGGTCTTCCGCGGTATACCAAGCTACTGAGTCTCTTTTCTCCACCGAATTTCCTACTGAGCTCTCCTCATACTATTATTCTTGGCATCTCTGATTAGCATATAAATAGTCGCCTAGGCCATCTCTCCTTCGAATACCCTGGATCAGCTGGGGCTGGTCCCCGGCAGGTGGCGCCCGAACAGGGACCTCAGGAGGCAATACTCAAAGAGCTGAGCAGACACGAACCACGCAATCAGCAGGCAATAAGCATGGAGGTCAGCAGTGACGAATCATGCTGCTCAACTGGCAATAATCAAGCAGGTGACCAGGCAGGAAATCACGCAGCTCAGCTGGCAATTGTCATGCAGATGAACCGACAGGAATCACGCAGCTCAGCTGGCAATTGTCATGCAGATGAGGCGGCAGGAATCACGCACCTCAGCAGGCCCCTGATCAAGTGACTCTGCAGGCACTGATGACGTGGCTGATCAAGTACAGATCAAGTGACTGAGCATGCACTGATCACGTGCCTGCGCATGCACTGATGACTTGGCTGCTCAGGCACTGACCACATGGCTCATCATGCACTGATCACGTGTTTATCAGGCAATGATCAGTGACTGACAGGCGCTGATCATGGGGCCTGTGCACGTACTGATCCCGTGGCTATCATGCACTGATCACGTGACTGCGCATGCACTGATGACGTGGCTGTTCGGGCTTTGATCACGTGTTTATCAGGCAGTGATCAGTGACTGACAGGCGATGATCATGGGACTCTGCACGCACTGATCACGTGGCTGATCAGGTACTGGTCACCTGACTGCGCATGCAGTGATCACGTGGCTGGTCGTTCACTGATCACGTGTTTATCATCCGGTGATCCCGTGACTGGCAGGCGCTGATCACGTGACTGTGCCGTCAGTGATCACGTGGCTGATCATGCACTGATATCGTGAGTGAGCATGCACTGATCATGTGCCGGAAGCCGGGGAGGCCTTCCACTCTGGACAAAGGTCATGACGAAGGAGGCTCGGCATACGCAAATGCGGGATCGAGCCTCAGGAGTCCACCCGGATATTCTCGAGCATCTCCCCCCCAAAAAAACCAGAGTCTGCCTACTGTATTGCTTTGTGCTCTCACCTCTGATTTCACTGGGGGCTGTCCCCCACCACCATCTCGCTCTGTCTGTCAAAGAGTTAACTTACAGCTCCAATTCATAAAGTTCCTTGTCATTCTTCCCTTTAACTTCCAGCTGAGTCTCCATCTGGAGCGCGGAACCCACCACGATTACTAATTATGCCTGGGCTGCTAAGACCCACTCGAGAAGGTGTCTAGGGTGAGGCACCTTTCGTTATTCGAGAGGGCGCCTGCGGCCTACGTAAGTGGTGCAAACTTCATGTCTTGAAGTTTGATTGGTCTTCCCCGTAAACCAAGCTACTGAGTCTCTTTTCTCCCCCGAATTTTCCTACTGAGCTCTCCTCATACTATTATTCTTGACATCTCTGATTAGCATATAAATAGTCGCCTAGGCCATCTCTCCTTCGAATACCTTGGATCAGCTGGGGCTGGCGCCGGGCAGGTGGAGCCCGAACAGGGACCTCAGGAGGCAATACTCAAAGAGCTGTGCAGACACGAACCACGCAATCAGCAGGCAATAAGCATGGAGGTCAGCAGTGACGAATCATGCTGCTCAACTGGCAATAATCAAGCAGGTGACCAGGGAGGAATCACGCAGCTCAGCTGGTAATTGTCAAGCAGATGACCGACAGGAATCACGCAGCTCAGCTGGCAATTGTCATGCACATGAGCCGGCAGGAATCACGCAGCTCAGCAGGCCCTGATCACGTGACTCTGCAGGCACTGATCAAGTGGCTGATCAAGTCAGATAACGTGACTCAGCATGCACTAATCACGTGGCTATCATGCACTGATCACGTGACTGCTCATGCACTGATGATGTGGCTGCTCAGGCACTGATCACATGGCTCATCATGCACTTATCACGTGTTAATCAGGCAATGATCAGTGACTGACAGGCGCTGATCATGGGACTGTGCACGCACTGATCACGTGGCTATCATGCACTGATCACGTGACTTCACAAGGACTGATGACATGGCTGATCGGGCACTGATCACGTGTTTATCAGACAGTGATCAGTGACTGACAGGCGCTCATCATGGGACTGTGCACGCACTGATCAGTTGGCTGATCACGAACTGACTTCCTGACTGTGCAGGCAGTGATCACGTGGCTGGTCGTTCACTGATCACGTGTTTATCATCCGGTGATCACGTGACTGAGAGGCGCTGATCACGTGACTGTGCCGTCAGAGATCACGTGGCTGATCATGCACTGATATCGTGAGTGAGCATGCACTGATCATGTGCCGGGAGCCGG
>NW_020191350.1:0-6184 GCF_002263795.3 Bos taurus
GCCGAGCCTCTGTCCCGGGTCCCAGCCCAGGCCGAGGCTGATTTCCGTCCCACAGGGGCCGCAGACCCAGGGCCCGAGGACAGGGGCCCGCAGAGCAGGTAACCCCGCCCCACACCCCAGAGCCCCCCACAGCACCCCACCTTCTCCCCCTGACACAGTGTCTCCTCCTCAGCTCCAGCCCAGCCACAGACTCCCAGGACCAGGCCATCTGTGAGCAGGAGAGGCGGTGCCCCCGGGGGTCACTGAGACTTCTGGAGGCAGTGGGGGGGACACTCAGAAGGGGGGGTACCGGGGCTGGGGACTGAAACCCCACACAGCACTCCCCCAGGTGCAGGGTAGGGAGGGTGCAGAGAGACCTCTGGAGGCCGTGGGGGGGATGCTCAGAAGGGTGGGGAGCACACAGCACCCACCGGGATGCAGGGCGGGGGCTCCAGCCCTGAGGCTCTCGAACCCGCCCAGCAGTGCCCTCTGCTCTGCTGCAGATGCTGCCGTGAGCGACACACACTCTGAGGTGGGGCTGCAGCTGGACCATCGGGTGAGACCCTTGCTCCCATTTGGCCACCACAGACCTCCTGTTGCCAAACTCAGCCAAGCGCACGAGCGGCGCCGCTGTGCTCACACCCAGCTCCAGCCTCGCCCCACCCCTTCCCGATCCCTTGGTGCTTGACCCACTCCCCTTGCCTATGATTCATGGCCCCTCCTTCGGGGCGCCTTTCTCAGCTCCGTGTCCTCTGGCTAACCTTCTGGTGTAGGGGTGCAGCCCCAGGTCTCATGAGGATGCGTGCATCAGTGGATGGCCCACACGGCCCAGCCCCCCTCCTTCACCCCCCAGCAAAGGGCGCGGGAGAGCGGGCGCCACCCCCCAGGTCCTGCAGGTACGGCAGGCGCTCAGCTCGTGGTGAGAGGGGCCCCACGCCAACAAGCTGGCGAGTCCCAGAATGCAAGGTGCTGACAAGGAAAGTAAATCAAGAGACGGGACTGGGCGCTCCGGGCGGGCACACTTGGTAGGAAGGTCCTGAGGTGGAAGGGACGTGCTTTAGCAGGAAGATGGCTGTGTGCCAGGCCAGATGAGCAAGAGGTCCGGGCTCAGACAGAAACCAGGGCTGCACAGAGCACCCAAGGCTCCCGGGTGACAGGAGGCCCCTGGAGTTTCCATCAGGAGAGAGAGCTGACCTGGCCCGAGGTTCCAAACCTCCTCTGGGCACAGCAGGGAGCTGGCTGGAGGAGGGCGGCGGACCCAGGAGGCACCTGTCCTGCTCACTGTCTCCCTCCAGTACAACAGGAGGCAGGCCCCCAGGAGGCCCCAAGATCACTAAGGCGGGAGGCGCCCCCTCTGTCCTCCCAGTCGGGGGATTCTGGGAAGGATGGACTGACGCACAGCAGATGGGTCCCTCCTCTCCAGGCCCCCAGGTGCCCCATCTCACACACCTTCCCCTCTGCAGGCTGCCACATCTGAAGCCCCCCAGGACGTGACCTACGCCCAAGTAAACCACTCAACCGTCAGAAGGGGGACGACCACACCCCTGGCTCCCCCGTCAGGGGAGCCCCCAGCAGAGCCCAGTGAGTACGCTACTCTCGCCATTCGCTAGCCAAGGAAGGACCCGACCCCAGGCTCCCGGGACAGATATCAGACCCCAGGAGGCACGTGAGTTGCCAGCAGTGGACACCACCTAACCAAAAGCAGCAGTACCTGGGCTCCTAACAGACCACCAGGAGCCCCAGGGACCCTTTCAGGTCAACTGGTTCTACCCTCAGAAACAGCATCCTGGACCCGGTGGCCCAGTGGTTAAGAGTCTGCCAGCCAATGCAGGGGACATGGGTCTGATCCACTTGCTGCCAGACAGCTGAGCCTAGGGGCGCTGCAGCTGCCGAAGCCCTGGTGCCCAGAGCTTCCTCTGAAGCTCTGGTGTTCCTCGAGGGGAGCCAGTGGGTGCGCAGGCCGTGCACAGCCAGGCAGCAGCCTCCACTCGCTGCAACAGAGAGAGCCCACTCGCAGCAGGGAAGACCCAGCACAGCCACAAATAAACAGATTACTAAAAAAACTGAAAGGCATGTTTCATTTCCTTAAAAAAGATAATTAATATCCTCATATTTTATAAAGAAGGCAACAGACTCTCAATTATCAGTGATTTTGAAAAAAGATCAGCACATTACTCCAAACGAAGGGAGGAACAGGGAAACAACAATGACAGGGGTAGCTACCACTGAGGACAAACAAGGAGAGGAAAATCAGAAAAGCCAGAAAGCTTTGTCCTCGAGGGCGTGGATCACCACTCAACATGCTAGGCACAAGGACAAGTCAGAAAGAGAGAAGGAGTTGCTTTACCGCCATCAGGACACGACGGCAGGTCCTTCAGACTTTAGAAAGGTAAACACCTCATAGAAGGACAGCTTCATGCTATTATAGTAGAAAATGTAGATGACACAGACCAAAAGCTCAAAAATAAAATTTATCAAAATTATGGACATAAGGATAAACAGAAAATCTGAATTGTCCTATATGTTAAAGTGAACTCTGAGTCCAGAGAGTTTCACAGGTGAGTGCATCTGAAACGTGGGCACTCATGAAACACACCACTCGTAACAACACCTACCAACTCGAGCTCACTACCAGCTTACGCAGAGAGGGGAGGAGGAAGGAAGGGCACACTCCACTAAACATTTCACTGTGCCAGAGAACCTGAGACCAAACGGTGACACGGAAACTACAAAATGGGAAAATCTCAGGAAGCTCTTTTTTCCCTGGTTTCTGTTTTCCTAAAACAACATTCACAAAGGGGATTCATCAGTAAATAAAATGGAACACATATCACGCACATGCACGTATTTTTTTTCAAGAATGTGTGGTTGGTTTCATCCACAAAAATCCATCAATACAATTCAAATATTAAAAGAAGAAATTTTAAAACATCATGATAACAGATGAAAAGTTTTCTGATAAAATACACCACCAATTTATAATGAAAAAGTCGTAAGTAGAAGGGAATTTCCTATCATGTATCAAAGCATCTTTTAAAACCTGCACTAGAAATCTATTTTTTATGTTTGTTTATTTATTCATTGTTGCTGTGTGGCTTTTCTCCAGTTGCATGCGATTTGATCTCTGGTTTCTCTGCCTTTTCTAAAACCAGCTTGAACATCGGGAAGTTCACAGTTCATGTACTTTGAAGCCTGGCTTGGAGAATTTGGAGCACGTACTTTACCTAGCGTGTGAGATGTAGTGCAATTGTGTGGGAGTTTGAGCATTCTTTGGCATTTGCCTTTCTTTGGATTGGAATGAAAACTGACCTTTTCCAGTCCTGTGGCCAACTGCTTGAGTTTTCCAACTTTGCTGGCATATCGAGTGTAGCACTTTCACAGCATCATCTTTCATCTTTCAGAATTTGAAATAGCTCACTGGAATTCCATCATCTCCACTAGCTTTATTCAAAGTGATGCTTCCTAAGGCCCACTTGACTTCGCATTCCAGGATGTGTGGCTCTAGGTGAGTGATCACACCATTGTGATTATGTGGGTCATGAAGATCTGTTTTGTACAGTTCTTTCTGTGTATTCTTGCCACGCTCTTAATATCTTCTGCTCTGGTTAGGTCCATACGCATTTCTGTCCTTTATCGTGGCCCATCTTTGCATGAAGTGTGTCCCTGGTATCTCTCATTTTTCTTGAAGAGATCTCTAGTCTTTCCCATTCTGTTGTTTTCCTCTATTTGTTTGCACTGATTGCTGAGGGAAGCTTTTTTAGATCTCCTTGCTATTCTTGGAACTTTGCATTCAGATGGGAATATCTTTCCTTTTCTCCTTTGCTTTTCACTTCTCTTCTTTTCACAGCTATATGTAAGGCCTCCTCAGACAGCCATTTTTTGCATTTCTTTTCCATGGGGATAGTCTTGATCCTGCTCCTGTACAAAGTCACAAACCTCAGTCCAGAATTCATCAGGCACTCTATCAGATCTAGTCCCTTAAATCTATTTCTCACTTCCACTGTATAATCATAAGGGATTTGATTTAGGTCATACCTGAATGGTCTAGTGGTTTTCCCTACTTTCTTCAATTTAAGTCTGAATTTGGTAATAAGGAGTTCATGATCTGAGCCACAGTCAGCTCCTGGTCATGTTTTTACTGACTGTATAGAGCTTCTCCATCTTTGGCTGTGAAGAATATAATCAATCTGATTTGGTGTTGACCATCTGGTGATGTCCATGTGTAGAGTCTTCTCTTGTGTTGTTGGAAGAGGGTGTTTGCTAGACCAGTGCGTTCTCTTGGCAACACTCTATTAGCCTTTGCCCTGCTTCATTCTGTACTCCAAGGCCAAATTTGCCTGTTACTCCAGGAGTTTCTTGACATCCTATATTTGCATTCCAGTCCCCTATAATGAAAAGGACATATTTTGGGGGGTGTTAGTTCTAAAAGGTCTTGTAGGTCTTCATAGAATCGTTGAGCTTCTTCAGCGTTACTTGTTGGAACATAGACTTGGATTCCTGTGATACTGAATGGTTTGCCTTGGAAACGAACAGAGATTATTCTGTCAATTTTGAGATTGCATCCTAGTACTGCATTTCGGACTCTCTTGTTGATCATGATGGCTACTCCATTTCTTCTAAGGGATTCCTGCCCATAGTAGTAGATATAATGGTCATCTGAGTTAGATGACCAGTCCCCTTTAGTTCGCTGATTCCCGAGAATGTCGACGTTCACCTCTTGCCATCTCCTATTTGACCACTTCCAAATTGCCTTGATTCATGGACCTAACATTCGAGGTTCCTATGCAATATGGCTCTTTACAGCATCAATTTGTCAATTATACACAGTAAAGTTGAAAAGGTTTTCTTTCATTTAATTACACTAGGCACATTGGGGAGTTATTCCAGTTGCTCATTTTAGGCACTTGAATTCTCGTGCTTAAAATACGTATTTAATTTTTATTTTCTGAACCCGTATCACATTCTCCTCCTCCTTTACAAAAGACAAAGTTCTAACGGTGCTTCACCTGAACTCTGGGTACCATATACACGTGTGTGGGCATGTGCACGGCCTCTGTTCCATGCACACGTGTGGTGGTGTTTCTGCGTGCAAAGTGTGTGCTGGTGTACTTTTTCCAAAGCTCATTTTTGCCATGCATTCCTCTCTGTTGCATCTCACTGTCTCTCTGCCATCTCTTAGTATCCCTTTCTGTGTGAAAACAGTCAGTATCTAAGAACTTGCACTCTGGAAATGCCTTCTCTCACCCTCATTCTCTTTTTAAACAAGTTGCTTGAGAACACTCTATTTGGAATCCAAGCGTGTGACTCAAGTAGTAGGAGAGGAAAACGCTTGTTTAGGTTAAGGGGCCCCATGCCCCCCAGAGCCCACCTCCTGTCTCTATGGACCTGGCGGGTTGAGGCTGAGGCACGGCACACACGGGAGGCTGAACCTCCTGGAAAGCTGGGGATGGTGCTCTGCATGAAGCTCTCACTCTGCCCCTTGCAAGTACTCTGACTCAGGGGAACTCCTCCTGGTTAATTCCTGACGGCATGGCTCCAGTAATCCATAGCGCCCCCTTTTGGTAGGGGGCAGTCTGCTCCCTGTGGGCTGGTCATTCTCTTGATAATCTGTGTTTTCCACAGGAAGTAGTTTCAGGACATTTTTAGGGCCTCAGTCCAGTCCGCCTTGATTTTCCTTTTTTTATTTGAAATTTACTTAAAAGAGAATTACTGTTTCAAATTGTATAATTCAGCGCGAAATAATTTTTAAATTTAACCTGCAGTTTCTCAGTTTACTATGAAAGGTCAAGATACAGATGTTACTTCCATTTATTTTTACAAATATGTAGTTAATTAACCTATTGTTGACGTCGCTGCCCACACAGGCTCTCCGTTGCAGGGTGTGGGGTCTTTAGCTCAAGTGTGCCGTGTCTGGATCCCTGGCCGCTGATCCCGCCCAGGCCCCTAAGTATGAGCACCGAGTCTCAGTCAGGAGCCCAGCAGGGCGGCCCTCAGGTGTCACGTGCACATGCATGAGTCCCAGCCCTTCGCAGGTCGGTTTCCTCAGTAAAGGAGGCTCCGTTATTTGCTTCCTCAGCCGTTGCTGTCTGTCGTGAGCGTCTTCCCGTCTGACACTTACGACAGATACCACACTGGCCCTCAGCACAGGCCCGCCTCTCCTGAATCTCCCTGTCTGCACTCTGTGCTGCACTCTGGACCATTTCTC
>NW_020191351.1:0-1340 GCF_002263795.3 Bos taurus
GTAGAGGGGCAGACAAAAAGAGCAACCTTTCCCCTTGGTGCCATCGCAACCAGCTGCTTAGTTCCTTCATCTCAAGGACTATCATCTGGGCTTCTCTGGTTTGTCTGATTCTTGTTTCGGGGACCGTTTCTCGTCACAAGGCTGTCAACAGTGGGGGTGGGTGTGTGTGTGTGGGGGGGGAGCCCTTCTTTCCATTCCACATGAGACCCAGTGGACAATCCAGGCCCTGCCCACTGCATTGAGTGTGCAGCAACAATATCAACGGTAATGCGGGTGAACAACACGTATTCCTGGAATCACTCCGTTGGCTACTGACTGTGTGTGGTGGTGGTCTGGAACCTAGACCTGGAAGCTTTCTGGATGATTGCAAATGACACCAAAGTCTGAGGACGATGGAAGATCTTCACATTTCTGCAAGAGCCACACACCTCCAGAAGGAACCACAAGACTTGCCTGAAATGGTCAAGGTATAAGTCTTGGACTCAACGTTGGAAGGTCTCCACCTTTGCTATGGAAGTCAAACGATCTTTCTTTGAAATGAAAATGGAGCATACTGAACGTTCCATGCTTCTAGAGCATTTGAAAAGCCCTAACTTGTAGAAATCTGCTGTACGAGTTCCTTGAAAGCAAGAACCTCTATGTATGGATATGTCTTCATGCCTTAGATTGTGCCTCGAATATAGTGTACACATCAACCCAGGAAAGGAAAGAATTGACTCGCCAAATAGACAAAGAGATCAAAAGTGCCGAGCCAAGTGACCCCTTGAGGCTCCAAGAGCTTTTCTGTCTTTCACACACTAAGTAAATACTGAGCACCTACGATGAGCTAGGAGGCATGTAATAAGTTTCAGGGAATAGAAGGCGGAGAGAAGAAGACACAGAGTTCCTGCTTTCACTGAGACGACTCTAATGATACATCACAGGCAGATCCTTTGAGAACCTATAGAGGGGCCTCTTCCCTCACCACAAAACCTGGGTGTCAGGGAAGGCTTTCCAGAGGCACCATTTCGTTGAGGTCCATAGGTTGAACCTAGGTAAACCAGGGTTGAGATGCAGGAAGAATTTCAGGCAGGGAAAATAGCATCTTGGAAGGCTAGGTGACCAGGGAAACTTAGGACATTCAAGAAACGAAAAATGCCCTATGGGATGGAAGCCAAAGAGTGCAGAGGGCATTCCAGGCAAAAGACATCAGAGAAGAACGTGAGGAGCAAGCCTGAAGGGAAGTGGTCGTATCTTCAATATGCTGGGAAAATACGAGAGCCGTTGGAGCAGGGAGGTGACAGCATTGCATCTGCATTTTAGTGCATGGTAAGCAAGATGGGACCTTTTGAATAGCAGGA
>NW_020191352.1:0-21066 GCF_002263795.3 Bos taurus
GGACGAGAGATATGCAGCTGATCACATGACTATCAGCACTGATCATCTATCTGACTCAGACACTATTAATCATGTGCTGGTCACGTGGCTATCATGCACTGATCACTTGGCTGATCATACACTGATCACGTGACTGATCATGCATAGATCACGTGACTATCATGCACTGATCACTTGATTGTGCATGCAGTAATCACGTGGATGATCACGCATTTATCACGTGGCTGATCATGCACTAATCACATGGCGGAACATGAACTGATCACGTGACTTAGCATGCAGTGATCTCGTGTCTGAATGGTGTTGATCATGTGACTAATCAAGAACTGATCACGTGGCTATAATGCACTGATCACGTGACTGCGCATGCACTGATCATGTGGATGATAATACACTGATGACATTACTGATCAGGCACTGATCACGTGGCTATTACTGCACTGATCCCCGGGACTGCACATGCAGTGTTCACGTAATTGTAGACAATGATAACGTGGCTATCATGCACTGATCACGTGTCTATCATGCACTGAACACGTGGCTGATCAAACACTGATCACGTGGCTTGATCATGCACTGATCACACTGGCTGATCATGCACTGGTCACGTGACTGATCATGCACTGATCACGTGCCTGATCAATGCACTGACTCTGTGGCTGATCATGCACTGATCACGTATCTCATGCATGTCACATGTCAATCATGGCCCGGATCCCGTGACTGATCATGCACTAGTCACCTGGCTATCATGCCTAATCCCGTGGCTGATCATACACTGACCACGTGACTGATCATGCACTGATCACGTGGCTGATCATGCACTGATCATGAGGCTGATCATACACTGATCACGTGAGTGTTCATGCAATGATCACATGGCTGATCATGCACTGATCACGTGGCTGACATGCTCTGATCCCGTGGGTGATCACGCACTTATCAGGTGGCTTATCATACACTGATCACGTGGCTTATCATGCACTAATCACTTGTGGGATGATGCACTGGTCCATGTGGCTGATCATACACTGATCACATGACTGATCATGCACTGATCACGTGGCTGATAAATACACTGATTACGTGGCTGATCATACACTGATCACGTGGCTGATCATGCACTGATCACGTGGCTGATCATACTCTGATTACGTGGATGATCATACACTGATTACGTGGCTGATCATACACTGATCACGTGGCTGATCATGCACTGATCACGTGACTGCATATGCACTGATCACGTGACTGATCAGGCACTGATCACGTGGCTATCATGCACTGATACGTGGCTTATCATACATTAATCACGTAATAAATATGCACTGATCACGAGCCTATCATACACTGATAATGTGACTGTGCATGCACTAATCACGTGGATGATCATGCACTGATCACGTGGCTGAGCATACAGTCATCACGTGACTGTGCATGAACTGATCACTTGGCTGATCATGCACTGATCACGTGGGCTGATCATGCACTGATCACGTGGCTGATCATACTCTGATTACGTGGATGATCATACACTGATTACGTGGCTGATCATACACTGATCACGTGGCTGATCATGCACTGATCACGTGATTGCATATGCACTGATCACGTGACTGATCAGGCACTGATCACGTGGCTATCATGCACTGATTACGTGGCTTATCATACATTAATCACGTAACTAAATATGCACTGATCACGAAGCCTATCATACACTGATAATGTGACTGTGCATGCACTAATCACGTGGATGATCATGCACTGATCACGTGGCTGAGCATACAGTCATCACGTGACTGTGCATGCAATGATTACATGGCTGATCATGCACTGATCACGTGGTTGAACATGCTCTGATCCCGTGGGTGATCACGCACTTATCAGGTGGCTTATCATACACTGATCACGTGGCTTATCATGCACTAATCACGTTGTGGATGATGCACTGGTCACGTGGCTGATCATACACTGATCACATGACTGATCATGCACTGATCACGTGGCTGATAATACACTGATTACGTGGCTGATCATACACTGATTACGTGGCTGATCATGCACTGATCACGTGGCTGATCATACTCTGATTACGTGGATGATCATACACTGATTACGTGGCTGATCATACTCTGATCACGTGGCTGATCATGCACTGATCACGTGACTGCATATGCACTGATCACGTGACTGATCAGGCACTGATCACGTGGCTATCATGCACTGATTACGTGGCTTATCATACATTAATCACGTAACTAAATATGCACTGATCACGAAGCCTATCATACACTGATAATGTGACTGTGCATGCACTGATCATGTGGCTGATCATGCACTGATCATATGGCTGATGATACACTGATCATGTGGCTGATCAGGCACTGATCACGTGGCTGATCGTACTCTGAACACGAAGCTGAAAATACACTGATCACGAGACTGCACGCACTGATCACTTGACTGCGCATGTACTGATCACGTGGATGATAATATGCTGATCACTTGACTGCTTATGCACTAAAAAAATGGCTGATCATGCACTGATCACATGACTGATCATGCACTGATCACTTGACTGATCATGCACTGATTAATCATGTGCTGGTCACGTGGCTATCATGCACTGATCACTTGGCTGATCATACACTGATCACGTGACTGATCATGCATAGATCACGTGACTATCATGCACTGATCACTTGATTGTGCATGCAGTAATCACGTGGATGATCACGCATTTATCACGTGGCTGATCATGCACTAATCACATGGCGGAACATGAACTGATCACGTGACTTAGCATGCAGTGATCTCGTGTCTGAATGGTGTTGATCATGTGACTAATCAAGAACTGATCACGTGGCTATAATGCACTGATCACGTGACTGCGCATGCACTGATCATGTGGATGATAATACACTGATGACATTACTGATCAGGCACTGATCACGTGGCTATTATGCACTGATCCCGGGACTGCACATGCAGTGTTCACGTAATTGTAGACAATGATAACGTGGCTATCATGCACTGATCACGTGTCTATCATGCACTGAACACGTGGCTGATCAAACACTGATCACGTGGCTGATCATGCACTGATCACGTGGCTGATCATGCACTGGTCACGTGACTGATCATGCACTGATCACGTGCCTGATCATGCACTGATCCTGTGGCTGATCATGCACTGATCACGTTGCAGATCATGGAATCATCACATGGCTGATCATACAATGATCACGTGGCTGATCATGCACTGATCACATGTATGATCGTACACTGATCACGTGGCTGATCATGCACAAATCCCATTGCATATCATGCTCTGATCAGGTTGCTATCATGTACTGATTACGTGGCTGATCATACAGTGATCACGTTACTGACCATGCACTGATTACGTGGCTATCATGCACTGATCACGTGGCTGATCATGCACTGTTAAGCTGGCTATAATACACTGATCTGGTGACTGATCATGCATTCTTCACGTGCCTGATCATGCACTGATCACGTGGCTGATCTTGCACTGATCACGTGGCTGATCATGCACTACTCACGTGACTGATCATGGACTGATCACCTGACTGATCATGCACTGTTCATGAGCCTGATCATGCACTGATCACAGGCCTGTTCATGCACTGATCACGTGGCTGATCCTGCACTGATAACGAGGCTGATCATACACTGATCACGTGACTGTGCATGCAATGATCACTTGGCTGATCATGTACTGATCACGTGGCTGATCATGCACTGATCACGTGACTGATTATGCACTGATCACATAGCTATCATGCACTGATCACATGACTTCGCATGCCATGATCACGTGACTGATCATGCACTGATCACGTGGCTATCATGCACTGATAATGTGGCTTATCATACTTTGATCACCTAAATAATCATGCACTGATCACGTGGCAATCTTGCTCTGATCACGTGGTTGATCAGGCACTGATCACTTAGCTATCATGCACTGATCACATGACTGCGCAAGAACTGATCACTTAGATATCATACACAGGACACGTGACAGATCATGCACTGATCACGTGACTGATCATGCACTGATCTGGTGGCTATCATGCATTGATCACGTGGTTGATCATACACTGATCACGTGACTTATCATGCACTGATCACCTGGCTATCATGCACTAATCAAGTAGCTGATCTGGAACAGATCACGTGACTAATCATGCAGTGATCACGTCGCTATCATGCACTGATCTCGAGATTGCGCATGCACTGATCATATGGATGATCACACACTGATCACGTGACAGATCATGCACTGAACACGTGACTAATCATGCACTGATCATGTGACTGAGCATGCACTGATCACGTAGCTGATCATGCACTGATCACGAAGTTGATCATACACTGATCATGTGACTGAGCATGCACTGATCACGTAGCTGATCATGCACTGATCACGAAGTTGATCATACACTGATCACGTGAGTGTGCATGCACTGATCACGTGGCGGATCATGCAATGATCACGTGGCTGATCATGCACTGATCACGTAGCTCTCATGCACTGATCACATGTCAATCATGCCCGGATCCCGTGGCTGATCATGCACTGATCCCGTGACTGATCATGCAATAGTCACCTGACTATCATGCCTAATCCCGTGGCTGATCATACACTGACCACCTGACTGATCATGCACTGATCACGTGGCTGATCGTGCACTGATCTCGAAGCTGATCATACACTGATCACGTGAGTGTGCATGCAATGATCACATGGCTGATCATGCACTGATCACGTTGTGGATCATGCACTGATCACGTGGCTGATAATACACTGATTACGTGGCTGATCATACACTGATCACGTGGCTGATCATGCACTGATCACGTGGCTGATCATACACTGATCACGTGACTGCATATGCACTGATCACGTGACTGATCAGGCACTGATCACGTGGCTATCATGCACTGATTACGTGGCTTATCATACATTAATCACGTAACTAAATATGCACTGATCACGAAGCCTATCATACACTGATAATATGACTGTGCATGCACTAATCACGTGGATGATCATGCACTGATCACGTGGCTGAGCATACAGTGATCACGAGACTGTGCATGAACTGATCACTTGGCTGATCATGCACTGATCACGTGACTGCACATGCACTGATCACGTGGCTGATCATACTGTGATCAAGTGGCTGATAATGCACTGATTACGTGGCTGATCATGCACAGATCACGTAGCTATCATGTGCCGATCACATGGCGATCATGCCCTCGTCCCGTGGCTGATCATGCACTGATCACGTGGCTGATATGCACTGATCACCTGGTTGATCATGCACTGATCACGTAACTGATCATACCCTGATCACGTGGGTGATCATGAACTGATCACGTGGCTGATCATACACTGATCACATGAATGATCATGCACTAATCACGTTGTGGATCATGCACTGATCACGTGGCTGATCATACACTGATCACGTGGCTGATCTTGCACTTATCACGTGGCTGATCATACAGTGATTACATGAATGATCATGCACTAATCACGTTGTAGATTATGCACTGATCACATGACTGTGCCTGTATTGATCACGTGGCTCATCATGCAATGAACACGTGGCTGATGATACACTGATCACATTACTGATCATGCACTGTTCACGTGACTGATAATTCACTGATCACGTGGCTGATCATGCACTGATCACGAAGCTGATCATACCCTGATCACATAACTGTGCATGCACTGATCACGTGGCTGATCATGCACTGATCATGTGGCTGATCATACACTGATCACGTGGCTGAGCATACTCTGATCACGTGGCTGATCAGGCACTGATCACGTGGCTGATCATACTCTGAACACGAAGCTGAAAATACACTGATCACGTGACTGCATGCACTGATCACATGGCTATCATGCACTGATCACGTGTTTATCATGCACTGATCACGTGACTGCGCATTAACTGAACACATACCTGTTCATGCACTGTTTACGTGGCTATCATGCACTGATCATGTGGCTCATCATGCATTAATCACGTGACTGATCATGCACTGATCTCGTTGCGTATCATGCACTGATCACATGACGGTGCATGAACTGATCACGTGAATATTATACACTGATCAAGTGACAGATCATGTACTAATCACGTGACTGATCATGCACTGATCACGTGGCAATCATGCACTGATCACGTGGCTGATAATGCAATGATCACTTGACTGATCATGCACTGATCACGTGTCTGATCATGCACTACTCTCGTGACTGATCATGGACTGATCACGTGACTGATCATGCACTGATCATGAGCCTGATCATCAACTGATCACGCGCCTGTTCATGCACTGATCACGTGGCTGATCCTGCACTGATCACGAGGCTGATCATGCACTGATAACCTGGCTATCATCCACTGATCACGTGAGTGATCATGCACTCTTCACGTGCATGATCATGCACTGATCACGTGTCTGAGCATGCACTAACCATGTTGCTGATCATGCAATGGTCAGGTGGATATCATGCACTGTTTACCTGGCTGATCATGCACTGATCACATGGCTGTAATACACTGACCTCTTGACTGTGCATGCACTGATCATGTGGATGATTATACACTGATCACGTGACTGATCATGCACTGATCATGTGTCTGATCATGCACTGATAAAGTGGTTGATCATGCACTGATCACGTGGCTGAGTATACAGTGATTACATGACTGATCATGCACTAATCACATTCTGGATCCTGCACTGATCACGTGACTGATCATGCACTAGTCACGTGGCTATCATGCACTGATCACGTGGCTGATCATACACTGATCACGTGCCAGATCATGCACTGATCATGTGCCTGATCATGCACTGATTGCGTAAATTAGCATGCAGTGATCTCGTGTCTGAATTGTGCTCATCATGTGACTAATCAAGAACTGATCAAGTGACAGATCATGTACTAATCACGTGACTGATCATGCACTGATCACGTGGCTGATCCTGCACTGATCACGAAGCTGATCATACTCTGATCACGTGAGTGTGCATGCACTGATCACGTGGCTGATCATGCACTGATCACGTGGCTGATCATGCACTGATCACGTGTGTGATCATGAACTGATCACGTGGCTTATCATACACTGCTCACGTGGCTGATCATGCACTAATCACGTTGTGGATGATGCACTGATCACGTGGCTGATCATACACTGATCACGTGGGTGATCATGAACTGATCACGTGGCTGATCATACACTGATCACCTGAATGATCATGCAATAATCTCGTTGTGGATCATGCACTGATCACGTGGCTCATCAGGCACTGATCACGTGGCTGATCATACTCTGAACACGAAGCTGAAAATACAGTGATCACGTGACTGCATGCACTGATCACATGGCTATCATGCACTGATCACGTGTCTATCATGCACTGATCACGTGACTGCGCATTAAATGAACACATACCTGTTCATGCACTGTTTACGTGGCTATCATGCACTGATCACGTGGCTGATCATGCATTGGTCACGTGGCTGATCATGCACTGATCACGTTGCGTATCATGCACTGATCACATGACGGCGCATGAACTGATCACGTGGATATTATACACTGATCAAGTGACAAATCATGCACTACTCACGTGACTGATCATGCACTGATCACTTGGCTATCATGCACTGATCACGTGACTGATCATGCACTAGACACGTCGCTATTATGCACTGATCACGTTGCTGTTCATACAGTGATCACGTGCCTGATCATGCACTGATCACGTGCCTGATCATGCACTGATCACGAAGCTGATCATACTCCAATCACGTGAGTGTGCATGCACTGTTCACGTGGCTGATCATGCACTAATCACATTGTGGATGATGCCCTGATCTCGAGGCTGATCATACACTGATCACGTGACTGTGCATGCAATGATCACTTGGCTGATCATGTACTGATCACGTGGCTGATCATGCACTGTTAACCTGGCTATCATCCACTGATCACGTGAGTGATCATACACTCTTCATGTGCATGATCATGCACTGATCACGTGTCTGAGCATGCACTAACCATGTTGCTGATAATGCAATGGTCAGGTGGCTATCATGCACTGTTTACCTGGCTGATCATGCACTGATCACATGGCTGTAATACACTGACCACTTGACTGTGCATGCACTGATCACGTGGATGATTATACACTGATCACGTGACTGATCATGCACTGATCATGTGTCTGATCATGCACTGATAAAGTGCTTGATCATGCACTGATCACGTGGCTGAGCATACAGTGATTACATGACTGATCATGCACTAATCACGTTGTGGATCATGCACTGATCACGTGGCTGAGCATAGTCATCACGTGACTGTGCATGAACTGATCACTTGGCTGATCATGCACTGATCACGTGACTGCACATGCACTGATCACGTGGCTGATCATGCACTGATCACGTGGCTGATCATACTCTGATTACGTGGATGATCATACACTGTTTACGTGGCTGATCATACACTGATCACGTGGCTGATCATGCACTGATCACGTGACTGCATATGCACTGATCACGTGACTGATCAGGCACTGATCACGTGGCTATCATGCACTGATTACGTGGCTTATCATACATTAATCACGTAACTAAATATGCACTGATCACGAAGCCTATCATACACTGATAATGTGACTGTGCATGCACTAATCACGTGGATGATCATGCACTGATCACGTGGCTGAGCATACAGTCATCACGTGACTGTGCATGCAATGATCACATGGCTGATCATGCACTGATCACGTGGCTGAACATGCTCTGATCCCGTGGGTGATCACGCACTTATCAGGTGGCTTATCATACACTGATCACGTGGCTTATCATGCACTAATCACGTTGTGGATGATGCACTGGTCACGTGGCTGATCATACACTGATCACATGACTGATCATGCACTGATCACGTGGCTGATAATACACTGATTACGTGGCTGATCATACACTGATCACGTGGCTGATCATGCACTGATCACGTGGCTGATCATACTCTGATTACGTGGATGATCATACACTGATTACGTGGCTGATCATACTCTGATCACGTGGCTGATCATGCACTGATCACGTGACTGCATATGCACTGATCACGTGACTGATCAGGCACTGATCACGTGGCTATCATGCACTGATTACGTGGCTTATCATACATTAATCACGTAACTAAATATGCACTGATCACGAAGCCTATCATACACTGATAATGTGACTGTGCATGCACTAATCACGTGGATGATCATGCACTGATCACGTGGTTGAGCATACAGTCATCACGTGACTGTGCATGAACTGATCACTTGGCTGATCATGCACTGATCACGTGACTGCACATGCACTGATCACGTGGCTGATCATACACTGTTCACATGACTGATCATGAACTAATCACGTTGTGGATCATGCACTGATCACGTGGCTGTTCTTGCACTTATCACGTGGCTGATCATACAGTGATTACATGACTGATCATGCACTAATCACGTTGTGGATCATGCACTGATCACATGAATGTGCATGCATTGATCATGTGGCTGATCATGCACTGATCACCTGGCTGATCATGCACTGATCACATGAATGTGCATGCATTGATCATGTGGCTGATCATGCACTGATCACGTGGCTGATCATGCACTGATCACGAAGCTGATCATACACTGATCACAGGACTGTGCATGCACTGATCATGTGGCTGATCATGCACTGATCATATGACTGATGATACACTGATCATGTGGCTGATCAGGCACTGATCACGTGGCTGATCGTACTCTGAACACGAAGCTGAAAATACACTGATCACGAGACTGCATGCACTGATCCCTTGACTGCGCATGCACTGATCACGTGGATGATAATACGCTGATCACGTGACTGCTTATGCACTAAAAAAATGGCTGATCATGCACTGATCACATGACTGATCATGCACTGATCACTTGACTGATCATGCACTGATTAATCATGTGCTGGTCACGTGGCTATCATGCACTGATCACTTGGCTGATCATACACTGATCACGTGACTGATCATGCATAGATCACGTGACTATCATGCACTGATCACTTGATTGTGCATGCAGTAATCACGTGGATGATCACGCATTTATCACGTGGCTGATCATGCACTAATCACATGGCGGAACATGAACTGATCACGTGACTTAGCATGCAGTGATCTCGTGTCTGAATGGTGTTGATCATGTGACTAATCAAGAACTGATCACGTGGCTATAATGCACTGATCTCGTGACTGCGCAAGCACTGATCATGTGGATGATAATACACTGATGACGTTACTGATCAGGCACTGATCACGTGGCTATTATGCACTGATCCCGGGACTACACATGCAGTGTTCACGTAATTGTAGACAATGATAACGTGGCTATCATGCACTGATCACGTGTCTATCATGCACTGAACACGTGGCTGATCAAACACTGATCACGTGGCTGATCATGCACTGATCACGTGGCTGATCATGCACTAATCACTTTGTGGATCATGCACTGATACGTGGCGGATCATACACTGGTCACATGACTGATCATGCACTGATCACGTGCCTGATCATGCACTGATCCTGTGGCTGATCATGCACTGATCACGTTGCAGATCATGCAATCATCACGTGGCTGATCATACAATGATCACGTGGCTGATCATGCACTGATCACATGTATGATCGTACACTGATCACGTGGCTGATCATGCACAAATCCCATTGCATATCATGCTCTGATCAGGTTGCTATCATGTACTGATTACGTGGCTGATCATACAGTGATCACGTTACTGACCATGCACTGATTACGTGGCTATCATGCACTGATCACGTGGCTGATCATGCACTGTTAAGCTGGCTATAATACACTGATCTGGTGACTGATTATGCATTCTTCACGTGCCTGATCATGCACTGATCACGTGGCTGATCTTGCACTGATCACGTGGCTGATAATGCACTGATCACTTGACTGATCATGCACTGATCACGTGTCTGATCATGCACTACTCACGTGACTGATCATGGACTGATCACCTGACTGATCATGCACTGTTCATGAGCCTGATCATGCACTGATCACGGGCCTGTTCATGCACTGATCACGTGGCTGATCCTGCACTGATCACGAGGCTGATCATACACTGATCACGTGACTGTGCATGCAATGATCACTTGGCTGATCATGTACTGATCACGTGGCTGATCATGCACTGTTAACCTGGCTATCATCCACTGATCACGTGAGTGATCATACACTCTTCATGTGCATGATCATGCACTGATCACGTGTCTGAGCATGCACTAACCATGTTGCTGATAATGCAATGGTCAGGTGGCTATCATGCACTGTTTACCTGGCTGATCATGCACTGATCACATGGCTGTAATACACTGACCACTTGACTGTGCATGCACTGATCACGTGGATGATTATACACTGATCACGTGACTGATCATGCACTGATCATGTGTCTGATCATGCACTGATAAAGTGCTTGATCATGCACTGATCACGTGGCTGAGCATACAGTGATTACATGACTGATCATGCACTAATCACGTTGTGGATCATGCACTGATCACGTGGCTGAGCATAGTCATCACGTGACTGTGCATGAACTGATCACTTGGCTGATCATGCACTGATCACGTGACTGCACATGCACTGATCACGTGGCTGATCATGCACTGATCACGTGGCTGATCATACTCTGATTACGTGGATGATCATACACTGTTTACGTGGCTGATCATACACTGATCACGTGGCTGATCATGCACTGATCACGTGACTGCATATGCACTGATCACGTGACTGATCAGGCACTGATCACGTGGCTATCATGCACTGATTACGTGGCTTATCATACATTAATCACGTAACTAAATATGCACTGATCACGAAGCCTATCATACACTGATAATGTGACTGTGCATGCACTAATCACGTGGATGATCATGCACTGATCACGTGGCTGAGCATACAGTCATCACGTGACTGTGCATGCAATGATCACATGGCTGATCATGCACTGATCACGTGGCTGAACATGCTCTGATCCCGTGGGTGATCACGCACTTATCAGGTGGCTTATCATACACTGATCACGTGGCTTATCATGCACTAATCACGTTGTGGATGATGCACTGGTCACGTGGCTGATCATACACTGATCACATGACTGATCATGCACTGATCACGTGGCTGATAATACACTGATTACGTGGCTGATCATACACTGATCACGTGGCTGATCATGCACTGATCACGTGGCTGATCATACTCTGATTACGTGGATGATCATACACTGATTACGTGGCTGATCATACTCTGATCACGTGGCTGATCATGCACTGATCACGTGACTGCATATGCACTGATCACGTGACTGATCAGGCACTGATCACGTGGCTATCATGCACTGATTACGTGGCTTATCATACATTAATCACGTAACTAAATATGCACTGATCACGAAGCCTATCATACACTGATAATGTGACTGTGCATGCACTAATCACGTGGATGATCATGCACTGATCACGTGGTTGAGCATACAGTCATCACGTGACTGTGCATGAACTGATCACTTGGCTGATCATGCACTGATCACGTGACTGCACATGCACTGATCACGTGGCTGATCATACACTGTTCACATGACTGATCATGAACTAATCACGTTGTGGATCATGCACTGATCACGTGGCTGTTCTTGCACTTATCACGTGGCTGATCATACAGTGATTACATGACTGATCATGCACTAATCACGTTGTGGATCATGCACTGATCACATGAATGTGCATGCATTGATCATGTGGCTGATCATGCACTGATCACCTGGCTGATCATGCACTGATCACATGAATGTGCATGCATTGATCATGTGGCTGATCATGCACTGATCACGTGGCTGATCATGCACTGATCACGAAGCTGATCATACACTGATCACAGGACTGTGCATGCACTGATCATGTGGCTGATCATGCACTGATCATATGACTGATGATACACTGATCATGTGGCTGATCAGGCACTGATCACGTGGCTGATCGTACTCTGAACACGAAGCTGAAAATACACTGATCACGAGACTGCATGCACTGATCCCTTGACTGCGCATGCACTGATCACGTGGATGATAATACGCTGATCACGTGACTGCTTATGCACTAAAAAAATGGCTGATCATGCACTGATCACATGACTGATCATGCACTGATCACTTGACTGATCATGCACTGATTAATCATGTGCTGGTCACGTGGCTATCATGCACTGATCACTTGGCTGATCATACACTGATCACGTGACTGATCATGCATAGATCACGTGACTATCATGCACTGATCACTTGATTGTGCATGCAGTAATCACGTGGATGATCACGCATTTATCACGTGGCTGATCATGCACTAATCACATGGCGGAACATGAACTGATCACGTGACTTAGCATGCAGTGATCTCGTGTCTGAATGGTGTTGATCATGTGACTAATCAAGAACTGATCACGTGGCTATAATGCACTGATCTCGTGACTGCGCAAGCACTGATCATGTGGATGATAATACACTGATGACGTTACTGATCAGGCACTGATCACGTGGCTATTATGCACTGATCCCGGGACTACACATGCAGTGTTCACGTAATTGTAGACAATGATAACGTGGCTATCATGCACTGATCACGTGTCTATCATGCACTGAACACGTGGCTGATCAAACACTGATCACGTGGCTGATCATGCACTGATCACGTGGCTGATCATGCACTAATCACTTTGTGGATCATGCACTGATACGTGGCGGATCATACACTGGTCACATGACTGATCATGCACTGATCACGTGCCTGATCATGCACTGATCCTGTGGCTGATCATGCACTGATCACGTTGCAGATCATGCAATCATCACGTGGCTGATCATACAATGATCACGTGGCTGATCATGCACTGATCACATGTATGATCGTACACTGATCACGTGGCTGATCATGCACAAATCCCATTGCATATCATGCTCTGATCAGGTTGCTATCATGTACTGATTACGTGGCTGATCATACAGTGATCACGTTACTGACCATGCACTGATTACGTGGCTATCATGCACTGATCACGTGGCTGATCATGCACTGTTAAGCTGGCTATAATACACTGATCTGGTGACTGATTATGCATTCTTCACGTGCCTGATCATGCACTGATCACGTGGCTGATCTTGCACTGATCACGTGGCTGATAATGCACTGATCACTTGACTGATCATGCACTGATCACGTGTCTGATCATGCACTACTCACGTGACTGATCATGGACTGATCACCTGACTGATCATGCACTGTTCATGAGCCTGATCATGCACTGATCACGGGCCTGTTCATGCACTGATCACGTGGCTGATCCTGCACTGATCACGAGGCTGATCATACACTGATCACGTGACTGTGCATGCAATGATCACTTGGCTGATCATGTACTGATCACGTGGCTGATCATGCACTGATCACGTGACTGATTATGCACTGATCACATAGCTATCATGCACTGATCACATGACTTCGCATGCCATGATCACGTGACTGATCATGCACTGATCACGTGGCTATCATGCACTGATAATGTGGCTTATCATACTTTGATCACCTAAATAATCACGCACTGATCACGTGGCAATCTTGCTCTGATCACGTGGTTGATCAGGCACTGTTCACTTAGCTATCATGCACTGATCACATGACTGCGCAAGAACTGATCACTTAGATATCATACACAGGACACGTGACAGATCATGCACTGATCACGTGACTGATCATGCACTGATCTGGTGGCTATCATGCATTGATCACGTGGTTGATCATACACTGATCACGTGACTTATCATGCACTGATCACCTGGCTATCATGCACTAATCAAGTAGCTGATCTGGAACAGATCACGTGACTAATCATGCAGTGATCACGTCGCTATCATGCACTGATCTCGAGATTGCGCATGCACTGATCATATGGATGATCACACACTGATCACGTGACAGATCATGCACTGTACACGTGACTTATCATGCACTGATCATGTGACTGAGCATGGACTGATCACGTAGCTGATCATGCACTGATCACGAAGTTGATCATACACTGATCATGTGACTGAGCATGCACTGATCACGTAGCTGATCATGCACTGATCACGAAGTTGATCATACACTGATCACGTGAGTGTGCATGCACTGCTCACGTGGCGGATCATGCAATGATCACGTGGCTGATCATGCACTGATCACGTAGCTCTCATGCACTGATCACATGTCAATCATGCCCGGATCCCGTGGCTGATCATGCACTGATCCCGTGACTGATCATGCAATAGTCACCTGACTATCATGCCTAATCCCGTGGCTGATCATACACTGACCACCTGACTGATCATGCACTGATCACGTGGCTGATCGTGCACTGATCTCGAAGCTGATCATACACTGATCACGTGAGTGTGCATGCAATGATCACATGGCTGATCATGCACTGATCACGTTGTGGATCATGCACTGATCACGTGGCTGATAATACACTGATTACGTGGCTGATCATACACTGATCACGTGGCTGATCATGCACTGATCACGTGGCTGATCATATTCTGATTACGTGGATGATCATACACTGATTACGTGGCTGATCATACACTGATCACGTGGCTGATCATGCACTGATCACGTGGCTGATCATACTATGATCACGTGGCTGATCATACACTGATCACGTGACTGCATATGCACTGATCACGTGACTGATCAGGCACTGATCACGTGGCTATCATGCACTGATTACGTGGCTTATCATATATTAATCACGTAACTAAATATGCACTGATCACGAAGCCTATCATACACTGATAATATGACTGTGCATGCACTAATCACGTGGATGATCATGCACTGATCACGTGGCTGAGCATACAGTGATCACGAGACTGTGCATGAACTGATCACTTGGCTGATCATGCACTGATCACGTGACTGCACATGCACTGATCACGTGGCTGATCATACTGTGATCAAGTGGCTGATAATGCACTGATTACGTGGCTGATCATGCACAGATCACGTAGCTATCATGTGCCGATCACATGGCGATCATGCCCTCGTCCCGTGGCTGATCATGCACTGATCACGTGGCTGATATGCACTGATCACCTGGTTGATCACGCACTGATCACGTAACTGATCATACCCTGATCACGTGGGTGATCATGAACTGATCACGTGGCTGATCATACACTGATCACATGAATGATCATGCACTAATCACGTTGTGGATCATGCACTGATCACGTGGCTGATCATACACTGATCACGTGGCTGATCTTGCACTTATCACGTGGCTGATCATACAGTGATTACATGAATGATCATGCACTAATCACGTTGTAGATTATGCACTGATCACATGACTGTGCCTGTATTGATCACGTGGCTCATCATGCAATGAACACGTGGCTGATGATACACTGATCACATTACTGATCATGCACTGTTCACGTGACTGATAATTCACTGATCACGTGGCTGATCATGCACTGATCACGAAGCTGATCATACCCTGATCACATAACTGTGCATGCACTGATCACGTGGCTGATCATACACTGATCATGTGGCTGATCATACACTGATCACGTGGCTGAGCATACTCTGATCACGTGGCTGATCAGGCACTGATCACGTGGCTGATCATACTCTGAACATGAAGCTGAAAATACACTGATCACGTGACTGCATGCACTGATCACATGGCTATCATGCACTGATCACGTGTTTATCATGCACTGATCACGTGACTGCGCATTAACTGAACACATACCTGTTCATGCACTGTTTACGTGGCTATCATGCACTGATCACGTGGCTCATCATGCATTAATCACGTGACTGATCATGCACTGATCTCGTTGCGTATCATGCACTGATCACATGACGGTGCATGAACTGATCACGTGAATATTATACACTGATCAAGTGACAGATCATGTACTAATCACGTGACTGATCATGCACTGATCACGTGGCAATCATGCACTGATCACGTGGCTGATAATGCAATGATCACTTGACTGATCATGCACTGATCACGTGTCTGATCATGCACTACTCTCGTGACTGATCATGGACTGATCACGTGACTGATCATGCACTGATCATGAGCCTGATCATCCACTGATCACGCGCCTGTTCATGCACTGATCACGTGGCTGATCCTGCACTGATCACGAGGCTGATCATGCACTGATAACCTGGCTATCATCCACTGATCACGTGAGTGATCATGCACTCTTCACGTGCATGATCATGCACTGATCACGTGTCTCAGCATGCACTAACCATGTTGCTGATCATGCAATGGTCAGGTGGATATCATGCACTGTTTACCTGGCTGATCATGCACTGATCACATGGCTGTAATACACTGACCTCTTGACTGTGCATGCACTGATCATGTGGATGATTATACACTGATCACGTGACTGATCATGCACTGATCATGTGTCTGATCATGCACTGATAAAGTGGTTGATCATGCACTGATCACGTGGCTGAGTATACAGTGATTACATGACTGATCATGCACTAATCACATTCTGGATCCTGCACTGATCACGTGACTGATCATGCACTAGACACGTGGCTATCATGCACTGATCACGTGCCTGATCATGCACTGATCATGTGCCTGATCATGCACTGATTGCGTAAATTAGCATGCAGTGATCTCGTGTCTGAATTGTGCTGATCATGTGACTAATCAAGAACTGATCACGTGGCTATAATGCACTGATCACGTGACTGGGCACGCACTGAAAATATGGATGACCATACACTTATCACGTCACTGATCATGCACTGATCACGTGACTGATCATGCACTGATCACGTGGCTGATCCTGCACTGATCACGAAGCTGATCATACTCTGATCACGTGAGTGTGCATGCACTGATCACGTGGCTGATCATGCACTGATCACGTGGCTGATCATGCACTGATCACGTGTGTGATCATGAACTGATTACGTGGCTTATCATACACTGCTCACGTGGCTGATCATGCACTAATCACGTTGTGGATGATGCACTGATCACGTGGCTGATCATACACCGATCACGTGGGTGATCATGAACTGATCACGTGGCTGATCATACACTGATCACCTGAATGATCATTGCACTAATCACGTTGTGGATCATGCACTGATCACGTGGCTGATCAGGCACTGATCACGTGGCTGATCATACTCTGAACACGAAGCTGAAAATACACTGATCACGTGACTGCATGCACTGATCACATGGCTATCATGCACTGATCACGTGTCTATCATGCACTGATCACGTGACTGCGCATTAAATGTACACATACCTGTTCATGCACTGTTTACGTGGCTATCATGCACTGATCACGTGGCTGATCATGCATTGGTCACGTGGCTGATCATGCACTGATCACGTTGCGTATCATGCACTGATCACATGACGGCGCATGAACTGATCACGTGGATATTATACACTGATCAAGTGACGAATCATGCACTACTCACGTGACTGATCATGCACTGATCACTTGGCTATCATGCACTGATCACGTGACGGATCATGCACTAGACACGTCGCTATTATGCACTGATCACGTTGCTGTTCATACAGTGATCACGTGCCTGATCATGCACTGATCACGTGCCTGATCATGCACTGATCACGAAGCTGATCATACTCCAATCACGTGAGTGTGCATGCACTGATCACGTGGCTGATCATGCACTAATCACGTTGTGGATGATGCACTGATCTCGAGGCTGATCATACACTGATCACCTGACTGTGCATGCAATGATCACTTGGCTGATCATGTACTGATCACGTGGCTGATCATGCACTGATAACCTGGCTATCATCCACTGATCACGTGAGTGATCATGCACTCTTCATGTGCATGATCATGCACTGATCACGTGTCTGAGCATGCACTAACCATGTTGCTGATCATACACTGATCACATGGCTGATCATACACTAATCACGTTGCAGATCATGCACTCATCACGTGGCTGATCATACAATGATCACGTGGCTGATCATGCACTGATCACATGTATGATCGTACACTGATCAGGTGGCTGATCATGCACAAATCCCATTGCATATCATGCTCTGATCAGTTTGCTATCATGTACTGATCACGTGGCTGATCATACAGTGATCACGTGACTGACCATGCACTGATTACGTGGCTATCATGCACTGATCACGTGGCTGATCATGCACTGTTAACCTGGCTATAATACACTGATCTCGTGACTGATCATGCATTCTTCACGTGCTTGATCATGCACTGATCACGTGGCTGATCTTGCACTGATCACGTGGCTGATCTTGCACTGATCACTTGGTTGATCATGTACTGATCACGTGGCAATCTTGCTCTGATCACGTGGTTGATCAGGCACTGATTACTTAGCTATCATGCACTGATCACATGACTGCACAAGAACTGATCACTTAGATATCATACACAGGACACGTGACAGATCATGCACTGATCACGTGACTGATCATGCACTGATCTGGTGGCTATCATGCATTGATCACGTGGTTGATCATACCCTGATCACGTGACTGATCATGGACTGATCACCTGGCTATCATGCACTAATCACGTAGCTGATCTGGAACAGATCACGTGACTAATCATGCAGTGATCACGTCGCTATCATGCACTGATCTCGAGATTGCGCATGCACTGATCATATGGATGATCACACACTGATCACGTGACAGATCATGCACTGAACACGTGACTTATCATGCACTGATCACGTGATTGCACATGCACTGATCATGTGACTGAGCATGCACTGATCATGTAGCTGATCATGCACTGATCACGAAGTTGAGCATACACTGATCATGTGACTGAGCATGCACTGATCACGTAGCTGATCATGCACTGATCACGAAGTTGATCATACACTGATCACGTGAGTGTGCATGCACTGATCACGTGGCGGATCATGCAATGATCACGTGGCTGATCATGCACTGATCACGTAGCTCTCATGCACTGATCACATGTCAATCATGCCAGATCCCGTGGCTGATCATGCACTGATAGCCTGACTGGTCATGCACTAGTCACCTGGGCTATCATGCACTAATCCCGTGGCTGATCATACACTGACCACGTGACTGATCATGCACTGATCACGTGGCTGATCATGCACTGATCTTCGAAGCTTATCATACACTTATCACGTGAGTGTGCATGCAATGATCACATGGCTGATCATGCACTGATCACGTGGCTGAACATGCTCTGATCCGTGGTGATCATGCACTTATCACGTGGCTTATCATACACTGATCACGTGGCTGATCATGCACTAATCACGTTGTGAATCATGCACTGATCACGTGGCTGATAATACACTGATTCCGTGGCTGATCATACACTGATCACGTGGCTGATCATGCACTAATCACGTGGCTGATCATGCACTAATCACTTTGTGGATCATGCACTGATTACGTGGCAGATCATACACTGATCACCATGACTGATCATGCACTGATCACGTGCCTGATCATGCACTGATCACGGAAGCTGATCATCCACTGATCACTTGACTGTGCATGCACTGATCACGTGGCTGAGAATGCCACTGATCACGTGGCTGATCATACACTGATCACTTGGCTGATCATACACTAATCACGTTGCAGATCATGCACTCATCACGTGGCTGATCATACAATGATCCCATGCACTGATCACATACACTGTATCAGCCACGTAACATACAGATAGCAACCTGATCAGAGCATGATACGAAATGGGATTTGTGCATGATCAGCCACCTGATCAGTGTACGATCATAC